>NW_027228597.1:0-73075 GCF_037783145.1 Equus przewalskii | reverse complement strand
TGAGAGGTGGTTGCAACATGACCGGCAGGTCATTTCGGAGAGTCGTCCAAGTGGTTCTGGCGTAGCCCGCAGGTGATTTTAGCGTGTCCGACAGGTGTTTCTGGCGAGTCGAGCAGGTGGCTCCGGCATGCTCGGCAGGTGCTTCCGGCGTCTCCGGCACTTGGTTCTGGTGTTTCTGAGAGCTGGTTCCGGCATGTCCGGCAGATGATTGCGGAGTGTCCGCCAAGTGGTTCTGGCATACCCAGCAGGTGATTTTGGCGTGTCAGGGAGGTGGTACCGGTGAGTCGAGCAGGTGGTTCCGGCGTGCTCAGCAGGTGGTTCAGGCGGTTCTGGCAGGTGGTATCCGTCTGTTCGGGGTGTGGTTCCAGCATCTCATGAACACGTTTCTGGCATGTCTGAGATGTGGTTCCAGCCGGCCCGACAGGTGTTTCCGCAGTGTCCGCCAAGCGGTTCTGGCGTAGTTGGCCGGTGATTTTGGCATGACTGGCAGGTGGTTCCAGCAAGCCAGGCAGGTGATTCCAAAGTGTTCACCGACTGGTTGTGGCGTAGCCGGCAGGTGATTTTTGCGTGATCGGCAGGTGGTTCTGGCGAGTCGAGCAGGTGGTTCCGGCGTGCTCGGCTGGTGCTTCCGGGGTCATTGGCACGGGGTTCTGGCATGTCTGAGAGGTGGTTCCTGCATGCCCGGCAGGTGATTCCGGAGTGTTCGCCAAGTGGTTCTGGCATAGTCGGCAGGTGATTTTGGCATGTCTGGCAGGTGGTTCAGGCGAGTTGAGCAGGTGGTTCCGACGTGCTTGGCAGGTGCTTCCGGCGTCTCCGGCACGTGTTTCTGGCACATCTGACAGGTGGTTCCGGCATGCCCGAAAGGTGATTCCTGTCTGTCCGGTAGGTGGTTCCAGCCTGCACGGCATGTGGTTCTGGTACGTCTCAGAGGTGGTTGCGCATGCCCAACAGGTGATTCCGGACTGTCCACCACCTGGTTCTGGCACGTCTGAGAGGTGGTTCCGGCATGCCCGGCAGGTCATCCCAGAGAGTCCTCCAAGTGGTTCTGGAATAACACACAGGTGATTTTGGCGTGTCTGGCAGGTTGTTCCGTTGTGCTTGGCAGGTGGTTCAGGCTTGGCCGGCAGGTGGTTCCAGACTGTCCAGGACGTGTTTCCAGCTTCTCCGGCAGGTGGTTCTGGAACGTCTGAGAGGTGGTTCCGCCATGGCTGGCAGGTGATCCCGGACTGTCCCCAGGTGGTTCTGGCATAGCCAGCAGTTGATATTGGCCTGTCCGGCATGTGGTTCCAACGAGTCGAACAGGTGGCTCCGGCGTGCTCGGCAGGTGCTTCCTGGGTCATTGGCACGTGGTTCTGGCATATCTGAGAGGTGGTTCCGGCATGCCCGGCAGGTGATTCCGGAGTGTTCGGCAAGTGTTTCCGGCGTTGCCGGCAGGTGATTTTGCATGTCCAGCGGTCGTTCCGGTGGGTCGAGCCGGTGCTTCCGGCGTGTCCGGCAGGTGATTCCTGTCTGTCCGTCAGGTGGTTCTGTGGTGTCCGGCACGAGGTTCAGTCTGAGAGGCTGTGCCGGCATGGCGCTCACCTGATTCCGCTTGTCCCTGAAGTGGTGCTGGTGTAGCAGGCAGGTGATTTTGGCGTGTCCGGCAGGTGGTTCAGGCGAGTTGAGCAGGTGGTTGCGACGTGCTCAGCAGGTGCTTCCGGCGTCTCCTGCACGTGTTTCTGGCACATCTGACTGGTGGTTCCGGCATGCCCAAAAGTTGATTCCGGTCTGTCCGGTAGGTGGTTCCGGCGTGCACGGCACGTGGTTCTGGTACGTCTCAGAGGTGGTTGCGTATGCCCAACAGGTGATTCCGGACTGTCCGCCACGTGCTTCTGGCACGTCTGAGAGGTGGTTCCAACATGCCCGGCAGGTCATTTCGGAGAGTCGTGCAAGTGGTTCTGGCGTAGCCCGCAGGTGATTTTGGCGTGTCCGGCAGGTGGTTCCGCCGTGCTCGGCAGGTGGTTCAGGCATGGCCGTCACGTGGTTCCAGTCTGTCCAGGACGTGTTTCCAGCTTCTCCGGCAGGTGGTTCTGGTACGTCTGAGAGGTGGTTCCGCCATGGCTGGCAGGTGATCCCGGACTGTCCCCCAGGTGGTTCTGGCATAGCCAGCAGTTGATATTGGCCTGTCCGGCAGGTGGTTCCAGCGAGTCAAACAGGTGGCTCCGGCGTTCTTGGCAGGTGGTTCCGGTCTGTCCGGTAGGTGTTTCCGGCGTGTCTGGCACGTGCTTCCGGCACGTCTGAGAGGTGGCTACGTCATGGCCGACAGGTGATTCCGGAGTGTCCGCCAGGTGGTTCTGGCGTACCCGGTAGGTGATTTTGGCGTGTCCGGCAGGTGTTTCAGGCGAGTCGAGCAGGTGGCTCCGGCATGCTCGGCAGGTGCTCCCGCCGTCTCAGGCAGATGATTCCGGAGTGTCCGCCAAGTGGTTCTGGCATACCCAGCAGTTGATTTTGGCGTGTCAGGGAGGTGGTACCGGTGAGTCGAGCAGGTGGTTCCGGCGTGCTCAGCAGGTGGTTCAGGCGGTTCTGGCAGGTGGTATCCGTCTGTTCGGGGTGTGGTTCCAGCATCTCATGAACACGTTTCTGGCATGTCTGAGATGTGGTTCCAGCCGGCCCGACAGGTGTTTCCGCAGTGTCCGCCAAGCGGTTCTGGCGTAGTTGGCCGGTGATTTTGGCATGACTGGCAGGTGGTTCCAGCAAGCCAGGCAGGTGATTCCAAAGTGTTCACCGACTGGTTGTGGCGTAGCCGGCAGGTGATTTTTGCGTGATCGGCAGGTGGTTCTGGCGAGTCGAGCAGGTGGTTCCGGCGTGCTCGGCTGGTGCTTCCGGGGTCATTGGCACGGGGTTCTGGCATGTCTGAGAGGTGGTTCCTGCATGCCCGGCAGGTGATTCCGGAGTGTTCGCCAAGTGGTTCTGGCATAGTCGGCAGGTGATTTTGGCATGTCTGGCAGGTGGTTCAGGCGAGTTGAGCAGGTGGTTCCGACGTGCTTGGCAGGTGCTTCCGGCGTCTCCGGCACGTGTTTCTGGCACATCTGACAGGTGGTTCCGGCATGCCCGAAAGGTGATTCCTGTCTGTCCGGTAGGTGGTTCCAGCCTGCACGGCATGTGGTTCTGGTACGTCTCAGAGGTGGTTGCGCATGCCCAACAGGTGATTCCGGACTGTCCACCACCTGGTTCTGGCACGTCTGAGAGGTGGTTCCGGCATGCCCGGCAGGTCATCCCAGAGAGTCCTCCAAGTGGTTCTGGAATAACACACAGGTGATTTTGGCGTGTCTGGCAGGTTGTTCCGTTGTGCTTGGCAGGTGGTTCAGGCTTGGCCGGCAGGTGGTTCCAGACTGTCCAGGACGTGTTTCCAGCTTCTCCGGCAGGTGGTTCTGGAACGTCTGAGAGGTGGTTCCACCATGGCTGGCAGGTGATCCCGGACTGTCCCCAGGTGGTTCTGGCATAGCCAGCAGTTGATATTGGCCTGTCCGGCATGTGGTTCCAACGAGTCGAACAGGTGGCTCCGGCGTGCTCGGCAGGTGCTTCCTGGGTCATTAGCACGTGGTTCTGGCATATCTGAGAGGTGGTTCCGGCATGCCCGGCAGGTGATTCCGGAGTGTTCGGCAAGTGTTTCCGGCGTTGCCGGCAGGTGATTTTGCATGTCCAGCGGTCGTTCCGGTGGGTCGAGCCGGTGCTTCCGGCGTGTCCGGCAGGTGATTCCTGTCTGTCCGTCAGGTGGTTCTGTGGTGTCCGGCACGACGTTCAGTCTGAGAGGCTGTGCCGGCATGGCGCTCACCTGATTCCGCTTGTCCCTGAAGTGGTGCTGGTGTAGCAGGCAGGTGATTTTGGCGTGTCCGGCAGGTGGTTCAGGCGAGTTGAGCAGGTGGTTGCGACGTGCTCAGCAGGTGCTTCCGGCGTCTCCTGCACGTGTTTCTGGCACATCTGACTGGTGGTTCCGGCATGCCCAAAAGTTGATTCCGGTCTGTCCGGTAGGTGGTTCCGGCGTGCACGGCACGTGGTTCTGGTACGTCTCAGAGGTGGTTGCGTATGCCCAACAGGTGATTCCGGACTGTCCGCCACGTGCTTCTGGCACGTCTGAGAGGTGGTTCCAACATGCCCGGCAGGTCATTTCGGAGAGTCGTGCAAGTGGTTCTGGCGTAGCCCGCAGGTGATTTTGGCGTGTCCGGCAGGTGGTTCCGCCGTGCTCGGCAGGTGGTTCAGGCATGGCCGTCACGTGGTTCCAGTCTGTCCAGGACGTGTTTCCAGCTTCTCCGGCAGGTGGTTCTGGTACGTCTGAGAGGTGGTTCCGCCATGGCTGGCAGGTGATCCCGGACTGTCCCCCAGGTGGTTCTGGCATAGCCAGCAGTTGATATTGGCCTGTCCGGCAGGTGGTTCCAGCGAGTCAAACAGGTGGCTCCGGCGTTCTTGGCAGGTGGTTCCGGTCTGTCCGGTAGGTGTTTCCGGCGTGTCTGGCACGTGCTTCCGGCACGTCTGAGAGGTGGCTACGTCATGGCCGACAGGTGATTCCGGAGTGTCCGCCAGGTGGTTCTGGCGTACCCGGTAGGTGATTTTGGCGTGTCCGGCAGGTGTTTCAGGCGAGTCGAGCAGGTGGCTCCGGCATGCTCGGCAGGTGCTCCCGCCGTCTCAGGCAGATGATTCCGGAGTGTCCGCCAAGTGGTTCTGGCATACCCAGCAGTTGATTTTGGCGTGTCAGGGAGGTGGTACCGGTGAGTCGAGCAGGTGGTTCCGGCGTGCTCAGCAGGTGGTTCAGGCGGTTCTGGCAGGTGGTATCCGTCTGTTCGGGGTGTGGTTCCAGCATCTCATGAACACGTTTCTGGCATGTCTGAGATGTGGTTCCAGCCGGCCCGACAGGTGTTTCCGCAGTGTCCGCCAAGCGGTTCTGGCGTAGTTGGCCGGTGATTTTGGCATGACTGGCAGGTGGTTCCAGCAAGCCAGGCAGGTGATTCCAAAGTGTTCACCGACTGGTTGTGGCGTAGCCGGCAGGTGATTTTTGCGTGATCGGCAGGTGGTTCTGGCGAGTCGAGCAGGTGGTTCCGGCGTGCTCGGCTGGTGCTTCCGGGGTCATTGGCACGGGGTTCTGGCATGTCTGAGAGGTGGTTCCTGCATGCCCGGCAGGTGATTCCGGAGTGTTCGCCAAGTGGTTCTGGCATAGTCGGCAGGTGATTTTGGCATGTCTGGCAGGTGGTTCAGGCGAGTTGAGCAGGTGGTTCCGACGTGCTTGGCAGGTGCTTCCGGCGTCTCCGGCACGTGTTTCTGGCACATCTGACAGGTGGTTCCGGCATGCCCGAAAGGTGATTCCTGTCTGTCCGGTAGGTGGTTCCAGCCTGCACGGCATGTGGTTCTGGTACGTCTCAGAGGTGGTTGCGCATGCCCAACAGGTGATTCCGGACTGTCCACCACCTGGTTCTGGCACGTCTGAGAGGTGGTTCCGGCATGCCCGGCAGGTCATCCCAGAGAGTCCTCCAAGTGGTTCTGGAATAACACACAGGTGATTTTGGCGTGTCTGGCAGGTTGTTCCGTTGTGCTTGGCAGGTGGTTCAGGCTTGGCCGGCAGGTGGTTCCAGACTGTCCAGGACGTGTTTCCAGCTTCTCCGGCAGGTGGTTCTGGAACGTCTGAGAGGTGGTTCCGCCATGGCTGGCAGGTGATCCCGGACTGTCCCCCAGGTGGTTCTGGCATAGCCAGCAGTTGATATTGGCCTGTCCGGCATGTGGTTCCAACGAGTCGAACAGGTGGCTCCGGCGTGCTCGGCAGGTGCTTCCTGGGTCATTAGCACGTGGTTCTGGCATATCTGAGAGGTGGTTCCGGCATGCCCGGCAGGTGATTCCGGAGTGTTCGGCAAGTGTTTCCGGCGTTGCCGGCAGGTGATTTTGCATGTCCAGCGGTCGTTCCGGTGGGTCGAGCCGGTGCTTCCGGCGTGTCCGGCAGGTGATTCCTGTCTGTCCGTCAGGTGGTTCTGTGGTGTCCGGCACGAGGTTCAGTCTGAGAGGCTGTGCCGGCATGGCGCTCACCTGATTCCGCTTGTCCCTGAAGTGGTGCTGGTGTAGCAGGCAGGTGATTTTGGCGTGTCCGGCAGGTGGTTCAGGCGAGTTGAGCAGGTGGTTGCGACGTGCTCAGCAGGTGCTTCCGGCGTCTCCTGCACGTGTTTCTGGCACATCTGACTGGTGGTTCCGGCATGCCCAAAAGTTGATTCCGGTCTGTCCGGTAGGTGGTTCCGGCGTGCACGGCACGTGGTTCTGGTACGTCTCAGAGGTGGTTGCGTATGCCCAACAGGTGATTCCGGACTGTCCGCCACGTGCTTCTGGCACGTCTGAGAGGTGGTTCCAACATGCCCGGCAGGTCATTTCGGAGAGTCGTGCAAGTGGTTCTGGCGTAGCCCGCAGGTGATTTTGGCGTGTCCGGCAGGTGGTTCCGCCGTGCTCGGCAGGTGGTTCAGGCATGGCCGTCACGTGGTTCCAGTCTGTCCAGGACGTGTTTCCAGCTTCTCCGGCAGGTGGTTCTGGTACGTCTGAGAGGTGGTTCCGCCATGGCTGGCAGGTGATCCCGGACTGTCCCCCAGGTGGTTCTGGCATAGCCAGCAGTTGATATTGGCCTGTCCGGCAGGTGGTTCCAGCGAGTCAAACAGGTGGCTCCGGCGTTCTTGGCAGGTGGTTCCGGTCTGTCCGGTAGGTGTTTCCGGCGTGTCTGGCACGTGCTTCCGGCACGTCTGAGAGGTGGCTACGTCATGGCCGACAGGTGATTCCGGAGTGTCCGCCAGGTGGTTCTGGCGTACCCGGTAGGTGATTTTGGCGTGTCCGGCAGGTGTTTCAGGCGAGTCGAGCAGGTGGCTCCGGCATGCTCGGCAGGTGCTCCCGCCGTCTCAGGCAGATGATTCCGGAGTGTCCGCCAAGTGGTTCTGGCATACCCAGCAGTTGATTTTGGCGTGTCAGGGAGGTGGTACCGGTGAGTCGAGCAGGTGGTTCCGGCGTGCTCAGCAGGTGGTTCAGGCGGTTCTGGCAGGTGGTATCCGTCTGTTCGGGGTGTGGTTCCAGCATCTCATGAACACGTTTCTGGCATGTCTGAGATGTGGTTCCAGCCGGCCCGACAGGTGTTTCCGCAGTGTCCGCCAAGCGGTTCTGGCGTAGTTGGCCGGTGATTTTGGCATGACTGGCAGGTGGTTCCAGCAAGCCAGGCAGGTGATTCCAAAGTGTTCACCGACTGGTTGTGGCGTAGCCGGCAGGTGATTTTTGCGTGATCGGCAGGTGGTTCTGGCGAGTCGAGCAGGTGGTTCCGGCGTGCTCGGCTGGTGCTTCCGGGGTCATTGGCACGGGGTTCTGGCATGTCTGAGAGGTGGTTCCTGCATGCCCGGCAGGTGATTCCGGAGTGTTCGCCAAGTGGTTCTGGCATAGTCGGCAGGTGATTTTGGCATGTCTGGCAGGTGGTTCAGGCGAGTTGAGCAGGTGGTTCCGACGTGCTTGGCAGGTGCTTCCGGCGTCTCCGGCACGTGTTTCTGGCACATCTGACAGGTGGTTCCGGCATGCCCGAAAGGTGATTCCTGTCTGTCCGGTAGGTGGTTCCAGCCTGCACGGCATGTGGTTCTGGTACGTCTCAGAGGTGGTTGCGCATGCCCAACAGGTGATTCCGGACTGTCCACCACCTGGTTCTGGCACGTCTGAGAGGTGGTTCCGGCATGCCCGGCAGGTCATCCCAGAGAGTCCTCCAAGTGGTTCTGGAATAACACACAGGTGATTTTGGCGTGTCTGGCAGGTTGTTCCGTTGTGCTTGGCAGGTGGTTCAGGCTTGGCCGGCAGGTGGTTCCAGACTGTCCAGGACGTGTTTCCAGCTTCTCCGGCAGGTGGTTCTGGAACGTCTGAGAGGTGGTTCCGCCATGGCTGGCAGGTGATCCCGGACTGTCCCCAGGTGGTTCTGGCATAGCCAGCAGTTGATATTGGCCTGTCCGGCATGTGGTTCCAACGAGTCGAACAGGTGGCTCCGGCGTGCTCGGCAGGTGCTTCCTGGGTCATTAGCACGTGGTTCTGGCATATCTGAGAGGTGGTTCCGGCATGCCCGGCAGGTGATTCCGGAGTGTTCGGCAAGTGTTTCCGGCGTTGCCGGCAGGTGATTTTGCATGTCCAGCGGTCGTTCCGGTGGGTCGAGCCGGTGCTTCCGGCGTGTCCGGCAGGTGATTCCTGTCTGTCCGTCAGGTGGTTCTGTGGTGTCCGGCACGAGGTTCAGTCTGAGAGGCTGTGCCGGCATGGCGCTCACCTGATTCCGCTTGTCCCTGAAGTGGTGCTGGTGTAGCAGGCAGGTGATTTTGGCGTGTCCGGCAGGTGGTTCAGGCGAGTTGAGCAGGTGGTTGCGACGTGCTCAGCAGGTGCTTCCGGCGTCTCCTGCACGTGTTTCTGGCACATCTGACTGGTGGTTCCGGCATGCCCAAAAGTTGATTCCGGTCTGTCCGGTAGGTGGTTCCGGCGTGCACGGCACGTGGTTCTGGTACGTCTCAGAGGTGGTTGCGTATGCCCAACAGGTGATTCCGGACTGTCCGCCACGTGCTTCTGGCACGTCTGAGAGGTGGTTCCAACATGCCCGGCAGGTCATTTCGGAGAGTCGTGCAAGTGGTTCTGGCGTAGCCCGCAGGTGATTTTGGCGTGTCCGGCAGGTGGTTCCGCCGTGCTCGGCAGGTGGTTCAGGCATGGCCGTCACGTGGTTCCAGTCTGTCCAGGACGTGTTTCCAGCTTCTCCGGCAGGTGGTTCTGGTACGTCTGAGAGGTGGTTCCGCCATGGCTGGCAGGTGATCCCGGACTGTCCCCCAGGTGGTTCTGGCATAGCCAGCAGTTGATATTGGCCTGTCCGGCAGGTGGTTCCAGCGAGTCAAACAGGTGGCTCCGGCGTTCTTGGCAGGTGGTTCCGGTCTGTCCGGTAGGTGTTTCCGGCGTGTCTGGCACGTGCTTCCGGCACGTCTGAGAGGTGGCTACGTCATGGCCGACAGGTGATTCCGGAGTGTCCGCCAGGTGGTTCTGGCGTACCCGGTAGGTGATTTTGGCGTGTCCGGAGGGTGTTTCAGGCGAGTCGAGCAGGTGGCTCCGGCATGCTCGGCAGGTGCTCCCGCCGTCTCAGGCAGATGATTCCGGAGTGTCCGCCAAGTGGTTCTGGCATACCCAGCAGTTGATTTTGGCGTGTCAGGGAGGTGGTACCGGTGAGTCGAGCAGGTGGTTCCGGCGTGCTCAGCAGGTGGTTCAGGCGGTTCTGGCAGGTGGTATCCGTCTGTTCGGGGTGTGGTTCCAGCATCTCATGAACACGTTTCTGGCATGTCTGAGATGTGGTTCCAGCCGGCCCGACAGGTGTTTCCGCAGTGTCCGCCAAGCGGTTCTGGCGTAGTTGGCCGGTGATTTTGGCATGACTGGCAGGTGGTTCCAGCAAGCCAGGCAGGTGATTCCAAAGTGTTCACCGACTGGTTGTGGCGTAGCCGGCAGGTGATTTTTGCGTGATCGGCAGGTGGTTCTGGCGAGTCGAGCAGGTGGTTCCGGCGTGCTCGGCTGGTGCTTCCGGGGTCATTGGCACGGGGTTCTGGCATGTCTGAGAGGTGGTTCCTGCATGCCCGGCAGGTGATTCCGGAGTGTTCGCCAAGTGGTTCTGGCATAGTCGGCAGGTGATTTTGGCATGTCTGGCAGGTGGTTCAGGCGAGTTGAGCAGGTGGTTCCGACGTGCTTGGCAGGTGCTTCCGGCGTCTCCGGCACGTGTTTCTGGCACATCTGACAGGTGGTTCCGGCATGCCCGAAAGGTGATTCCGGTCTGTCCGGTAGGTGGTTCCAGCCTGCACGGCATGTGGTTCTGGTACGTCTCAGAGGTGGTTGCGCATGCCCAACAGGTGATTCCGGACTGTCCACCACCTGGTTCTGGCACGTCTGAGAGGTGGTTCCGGCATGCCCGGCAGGTCATCCCAGAGAGTCCTCCAAGTGGTTCTGGAATAACACACAGGTGATTTTGGCGTGTCTGGCAGGTTGTTCCGTTGTGCTTGGCAGGTGGTTCAGGCTTGGCCGGCAGGTGGTTCCAGACTGTCCAGGACGTGTTTCCAGCTTCTCCGGCAGGTGGTTCTGGAACGTCTGAGAGGTGGTTCCGGCATGCCCGGCAGGTGATTCCGGAGTGTTCGGCAAGTGTTTCCGGCGTTGCCGGCAGGTGATTTTGCATGTCCAGCGGTCGTTCCGGTGGGTCGAGCCGGTGCTTCCGGCGTCTCCGGCAGGTGATTCCTGTCTGTCCGTCAGGTGGTTCTGTGGTGTCCGGCACGAGGTTCAGTCTGAGAGGCTGTGCCGGCATGGCGCTCACCTGATTCCGCTTTTCCCTGAAGTGGTGCTGGTGTAGCAGGCAGGTGATTTTGGCGTGTCCAGCAGGTGGTTCAGGCGAGTTGAGCAGGTGGTTGCGACGTGCTCAGCAGGTGCTTCCGGCGTCTCCTGCACGTGTTTCTGGCACATCTGACTGGTGGTTCCGGCATGCCCAAAAGTTGATTCCGGTCTGTCCGGTAGGTGGTTCCGGCGTGCACGGCACGTGGTTCTGGTACGTCTCAGAGGTGGTTGCGTATGCCCAACAGGTGATTCCGGACTGTCCGCCACGTGCTTCTGGCACGTCTGAGAGGTGGTTCCAACATGCCCGGCAGGTCATTTCGGAGAGTCGTCCAAGTGGTTCTGGCGTAGCCCGCAGGTGATTTTGGCGTGTCCGGCAGGTGGTTCCGCCGTGCTCGGCAGGTGGTTCAGGCATGGCCGTCACGTGGTTCCAGTCTGTCCAGGACGTGTTTCCAGCTTCTCCGGCAGGTGGTTCTGGTACGTCTGAGAGGTGGTTCCGCCATGGCTGGCAGGTGATTCTGGAGCGTCCCCCAGGGGGTTCTGGCACAGCCAGCAGTTAATACTGGACTGTCCGGCAGGTGGTTCCAGCGAGTCGAACAGGTGGCTCCGGCGTGCTCGGCAGGTGGTTCCGGTCTGTCCGGTAGGTGATTCCGGCGTGTCCGGCACGTGCTTCCGGCACGTCTGAGAGGTGGTTCCGGCATGCGCGACAAGTGATTTCGGAGTGTCGGCCAGGTGGTTCTGGCGTACCCGGCAGGTGATTTTGGCGTGTCCGGCAGGTGTTTCTGGCGAGTCGAGCAGGTGGCTCCGGCATGCTCGGTAGGTGCTTCCGGCGTCTCCGGCACGTGGTTCTGGTGTGTCTGAGAGCTGGTTCCGGCATGTCCGGAAGATGATTCCGGAATGTTCGCCAAGTGGTTCTGGCATACCCGGCTGGTGATTTTGGCATGTCAGGTAGGTGGTTCCGGCGAGTCGAGCAGGTGGCTCCGGCGTGCTCGGCAGGTTGTTCAGACGGGTCTGGCAGGTGTTTTCTGTCTGTTCGGGGTGTGGTTCCAGCATCTCATGCACATGGTTCTGGCACGTCTGAGATGTGGTTCCGGCCGACCCGACAGGTGTTTCCACAGTGTCCGCCAAGTGGTACTGGCGTAGTTGGCAGGTGATTTTGGCATGACCGGAAGGTGGTTCCAGCAAGCCCAGCAGGTGATTCCGAAGTGTTCCCCAACTGGTTGTGGCGTAGCCGGCAGGTGATTTTTGCGTGTCCGGCAGGTGGTTCTGGCGAGTCGAGCAGGTGGTTCCGGCGTGTCCGGCAGGTGTTTGCAGTCTGTCCATGACGTGGTTCCGGCATGCCCTCCAGGTGATTCTGGAGTGTCCACCAAGTGGTTTTGCATAACCGGCATATGATTTTGGACTGTCATTCAGGTGGTTCCAGCATGTCCAGCAGGTGGTTCCGGCGAGTTCGGCTGTTGCTTCCAGTCTCTCCGGCATGTGGTTCTGGCACCTCTGAGAGGTGGTTCCGGCATGCCCGGCAGCTGATACCGGAGTGTCTGTCGAGTGGTTGTGGCGTAGCCGGCAGGTGATTTTGACGTGTCCGGCAGGTGGTTCTGGCGAGTCGAGCATGTGGTTCCGGCATGCTCGGCAGGTGCTTCCGGGGTCATTGGCACGTGGTTCTGGCATGTGTGAGAGGTGGTTCCGACATGCCCGGCAGGTGATTCCGGAGTGTTCGCCAAGTGGTTCTGGCGTAGCCGGCAGGTGATTTTGCATGTCCGGCGGTGGTTCCGGCGGGTCGAGCCGGTGGTTCCGGCCTGTCCGGCAGGTGGTTGCGGTCTGTCCGCCAGGTGGTGCTGGGGTGTCCGGCATGTGCTTCTGGTACGTCTGAGAGGTGGTTCCAGCATGCCCGGCAGGTCATCCCGGAGAGTTCTCCAAGTGGTTCTGGTGTACCCCGCAGGTGATTTTGGCGTGTCCGGCAGGTGGTTCCATCGTGCTCGGCAGGTGGTTCAGGCGTGGCCGGCAGGTGGTTCCAGTCTGTCCAGTAAGTGTTTCCAGCTTGTCCGGCACGTGGTTCTTGTATGTCTGAGAGGTGGTTCCGCCATGGCTGGCAGGTGATTCCGGACTGTCCCCCAGGTGGTTCTGGCATAGCCAGCAGTTGATATTGGCCTGTCCGGCCGGTGGATCCGGCGAGTCGAGCAGGTGGCTGTGGCGTGTTCAGCAGGTGGTTCCGGCGTGTTTGGCAGGTGGTTCCGTTCTGTCCGATAGGTCGTTCCGGCATGTCCGGCACGTGCTTCTGGAACGTGTGAGAGGTGGTTCTGGCATGCCAGGCAGGTGATTCTGGAGTGTCGGGTAAGTGGTTCTGGTGTAGCCGAAAGTTCATTTTGGCATGTCCAGCACGTGGGTCGTGCGAGTCGAGCAGGTGGTTCCGGAGTGCTCGGCAGGTGGTTCCAGTCTGTCCAGGACGTGGTTCCAGCGTGTCCGGCTCGTGGTTCCGTTACATCTGAGAGGTGGTTCCTGCATGCCCGGCAGGTGATTCCGGACTGTCCGCCAGATGGTTCTCGCATAGCCAGCTGTTGATTTTGGCCTGTCTGGCAGGTGCTTCCGGTGAGTCGAACAGGTGGCTCCGGCGTGCTCGGCAGGTGGTTCAGGCGGGTCTGGCAGGTGGTTTCCATCTGTTCGGGGTGTGGTTCCGGCATCACACGCACAAGGTTCTGGCACGTCTGAGATGTAGTTCTGGCCGGCCCGACAGGTGTTTCTGCAATGTCGACAAGTCGTTCTGGCGTAGTTGGCAGGTGATTTTGACATGACCGGCAGGTGGTTCCAGCAAGCCCGGCAGGTGATGGAGAAGTGTTCACCAACTGGTTGTGGCGAAGCCGGCAGGTGATTTTTGCATGACTGGCAGGTGGTTCTGGCGAGTCGAGCAGGTGGTTCCGGCATGCTCGGCAGGTGGTTCCAGTCTTTCCAGGACGTGGTTCCAGCGTGTCCGGAACGTGGTTCTGTTACGTCTGAGAGGTGGTTCCTGCATGCCAGGCAGGTGATTTTGGACTGTCCGCCAGGTGTTTCTAGCATAGCCAGATGTTGATTTTGGCCTGTCTGGCAGGTGGTTCCGGCCTATCGAGCAGGCGGCTCCGGCGTTCTCGGCAGGTGGTTCCGGGATGTCTGGCAGGTGGTTCCGGTCTGTCCCGTAGGTGTTTCCGGCGTGTCCGACACGTCCTTCTGGCATGTCTAAGAGGTGGTTCCGGCATGCCCGGCAGCTTATTCCGGAGTGTCTGCCGAGTGGTTCTGGCGTAGCCAGCAGGTGATTCTGGCGTGTCCAGCAGGTGGTCCTCGGGAGTGGATCAGGTGGTTCCGGCATACTCGGCAGGTGGTACCGTCGTGTCCGGAACATGGTTCTGGCAAGTCTGAGAGGTGGTTCCGGCATGCCCGACCTGTGATTCCGGAGTGTCCGCCAAGTGGTTCTGGCGTACTCGGCAGGTGATTTTGGCGTGTCCGGCAGGTGTTTCTTGCGAGTCGAGCAGGTGGCTCAGGCATGCTCAGCAGGTGCTTCCGGCGTGTCCGGCACGTGGTTCTGGTGTGTCTGAGAGCTGGTTCTGGCATGTCCGGCAGATGATTTCGGAGTGTCCACAAAGTGGTTCTGGCATACCTGGCAGGTGATTTTGGCGTGTGCGGCAGGTGGTTCTGGCGAGTCGAGCAGGTGGTTCCGGCGTGCTCGGCAGGTGCTTCCGGTGTCATTGGCACGTGGTTCTGGCATGTCTGAGAGGTGGTTCCGGCATTCCCGGCAGGTGATTCTGGAGTGTTTGCCAAGTGGTTCTGGTGTAGCTGGCAGGTGATTTTGCATGTCTGGCAGTGGTTCCGGCGGGTCGAGCCGGTGGTTCCCGCGTGTCCGGCAGGTGGTTGCAGTCTGTCTGGCAGGTGGTTCTGAGGTGTCCGGCAGGAGGTTCAGGCACGTCTGTGAGGTTGTGTCGGCATGCAGTTCACGTGATTCCGGCTTGTCCCCCAAGTGGTTCTGGTGTAGCGGGCATGTGATTTTGGTGTGTCCTGCAGGTGGGACCGGTGAGTCAAGCAGGTGGTTAAGGCGAGTGTTTCCTGTGGTTCCAGTCTGTCCGGGAGATGGTTCCGGCCTGTCCGGCACGTGCTTCTGGCACTTCTGAGAGGTTGTGCTGGCATGCCTGGCAGGTGATTCCGGAGTGTCCGCCAAGTGGTTCTGGTGTAGCCGGCAGGTGATTTTGGCGTGTCCGGCAGGTGGTTCTGGTACGTCTCAGAGGTGGTTCCACATGCCCATCAGGTGATTCCGGAATGTCTGCCACATGGCTCTGGCGCGTCTGAGAGTTGGTTCCAGAATGCCCGGCAGGTCATCCCGGAGAGTCCTCCAAGTGGTTCTGGAGTAGCCCGCTGGTGATTTTGGCGTCTCCGGCAGGTGGTTCCGTCGTGCTCGGCAGGTGGTTCCGGCGTGTCCGGCAGGTGTTTGCAGTCTGTCCATGACGTGGTTCCGGCATGCCCTCCAGGTGATTCTGATGTGTCCACCAAGTGGTTTTGGCATAGCCGGCATATGATTTTGGACTGTCAGGCAGGTGGTTCCGGCATGTCAAGCAGGTGTTTCCGGCGAGTTCGGCTGTTGCTTCCAGTCTCTCCGGCATGTGGTTCCGGCACCTCTGAGAGGTGGTTCCAGCATGCCCGGCAGCTGATACCGGAGTGTGTGCCGAGTGGTTGTGGCGTAGCTGGCAGGTGATTTTGGCGTGTCCGGCAGGTGGTTCTGGCGAGTCGAGCAGGTGGTTCCGGCGTGCTCGGCAGGTGCTTCCGGGGTCATTGGCACGTGGTTCTGGCATGTCTGAGAGGTGGTTCCGACATGCCCGGCAGGTGATTCCGGAGTGTTCGCCAAGAGGTTCTGGCGTAGCCGGCAGGTGATTTTGCATGTCCGGCGGTGGTTCCGGCGGGTCGAGCCGGTGGTTCCAGCGTGTCCGGCAGGTGGTTCCGGTCTTTCCGGCAGGGTCTTCTGGGGTGTCCGGCACTAGGTTCTGGCACGTCTGAGAGATTGTGACGGCATGCCCTTCACGTGATTCCGGCTTGTCTGCCAAGTGCTTCTGGTGTAGAAGGCAGGTGATTTTGGCGTGTCCGGCAGGTGTTTCTTGCGAGTCGAGCAGGTGGCTCAGGCATGCTCAGCAGGTGCTTCTGGCATCTCCGGCAGGTTGTTCTGGTGTGTCTGAGAGCTGCTTCTGGCATGTCTGGCAGATGATTCCGGAGTGACCACCAAGTGGTTCTGGCATACCCGGCCGGTGGTTTTTGCGTGTCAGCTAGGTGGTTCCGGCGAGTCGAGCAGGTGGTTCCAGTGTGCTCGGCAGGTGGTTCAGGCGGGTCTGGCAGGTGGTTTCAGTCTGTTCGGGGTGTGGTTCCGGCATCTAGGGCACATGGTTCTGGCACGTCTGAGATGTGGTTCTGGCAGGCCCGACAGGTGTTTCCGGAGTGTCCGCCAAGCGGTTCTGGCGTAGCTGGCAGGTGATATTGGTGTGACCGGCAGGTGGTTCTGTGGAGTGGATCAGGAACTTCCAGCATTCTCAGCAGGTGCTTCCGCAGTCTCCAGCATGTTGTTGTGGCACCTCTGAGAGGTGGTTCCAACATGCCCGGCAGGTGATTCTGGAGTGTCCGACAAGTGGTTGAGGAGTAGCCGGCTGGTGATTTTGGCGTGTCCGGCAGGTGGTTCTGGCGAGTCAAGCAGGTGGTCCCGGCGTGTCCGGCAGTTATTTCCGGTCTGCCCTGGAGGTGGTTCCGGAGTCTCTGTCAAGTGGTTCTGGCGTAGCCGGCAGGTGATTTTGGCGTGTCCGGCAGGTGGTTCTGGCGAGTCGAGCAGGTGGTTCCGGCGTGTCCAGCAGGTGTTTGCAAACTGTCCATGACGTGGTTCCGGCATGCCCTCCAGGTGATTCTGGAGTGTCCACAAACTGGTTTTGGCACTGCCGGCATATGATTTTGGACTGTCAGGCAGGTGGTTCCGGCATGTCCAGCAGGTGTTTCCGGCGAGTTCGGCACTTGCCTCCAGTCTCTCCGTCATGTGGTTCCGGCACCTCTGAGAGGTGGTTCCGGCATGCCCAGCAGCTGATACCGGAGTGTCTGACGAGTGGTTGTGGCGTAGCCGGCAGGTGATTTTGGCGTGTCCGGCAGGTGGTTCTGGCGAGTCGAGCATGTGATTCCGGTGTTCTCGGCAGGTGCTTCCGGGGTCATTGGCACGTGGTTCTGGCATGTCTGAGAGGTGGTTCCGGCATGCACGGCAGGTTATTCCGGAGTGTTCGCCAAGTGGTTGTGGCGTAGCCGGCAGGTGATTTTGCATGTCCGGCGGTGGTTCCGGCGGGTCAAGCCGGTGGTACCGGCGTGTCCGGCAGGTGATTGCGGTCTGTCCGGCAGGTGGTGCTGGGGTGTCCGCCACGTGCTTCTGGTACGTCTGAGAGGTGGTTCCAGCATGCCCGGCAGGTCATCCCGGAGAGTTCTCCAAGTGGTTCTGGTGTACCCCGCAGGTGATTTTGGCGTGTCCGGCAGGTGGTTCCATCGTGCTCGGCAGGAGGTTCAGGCGTGGCCGGCAGGTGGTTCCAGTCTGTCCAGTAAGTGTTTCCAGCTTGTCCGGCACGTGGTTCTTGTACGTCTGAGAGGTGGTTCCGCCATGGCTGGCAGGTGATTCCGGACTGTCCCCCAGGTGGTTCTGGCATAGCCAGCAGTTGATATTGGCCTGTCCGGCCGGTGGATCCGGCGAGTCGAGCAGGTGGCTGTGGCGTGTTCAGCAGGTGGTTCCGGCGTGTCTGGCAGGTGGTTCCGTTCTGTCCGATAGGTCGTTCCGGCATGTCCGGCACGTGCTTCTGGAACGTGTGAGAGGTGGTTCTGGCATGCCAGGCAGGTGATTCTGGAGTGTCGGGTAAGTGGTTCTGGTGTAGCCGAAAGTTCATTTTGGCGTGTCCAGCACGTGGGTCGTGCGAGTCGAGCAGGTGGTTCCGGAGTGCTCGGCAGGTGGTTCCAGTCTGTCCAGGACGTGGTTCCAGCATGTCCGGCTCGTGGTTCCGTTACATCTGAGAGGTGGTTCCTGCATGCCCGGCAGGTGCTACCGGACTGTCCGCCAGATGGTTCTCGCATAGCCAGCTGTTGATTTTGGCCTGTCTGGCAGGTGCTTCCGGTGAGTCGAACAGGTGGCTCCGGCGTGCTCGGCAGGTGGTTTCCGTCTGTTCGGGGTGTGGTTCCAGCATCACACGCACAAGGTTCTGGCACGTCTGAGATGTAGTTCTGGCCGGCCCTACAGGTGGTTCCGCAGTGTCGACAAGTGGTTCTGGCGTAGTTGGCAGGTGATTTTGACATGACCGGCAGGTGGTTCCAGCAAGCCCGGCAGGTGATGGGGAAGTGTTCACCAACTGGTTGTGGCGAAGCCGGCATTTGATTTTAGCATGACTGGCAGGTGGTTCTGGCGAGTCGAGCAGGTGGTTCCGGCATGCTCGGCAGGTGCTTCTGATGTCATTGGCACGTGGTTCTGGCATGTGTGAGAGGTGGTTCCGGCATGCCCGGCAGGTGATTCCGGAGTGTTTGCCAAGTGGTTCTGGTGTAGCCGGCAGGTGATTTTGCATGTCTGGCAGTGGTTCCGGCGGGTCGAGCCGGTGGTTCCCGCGTGTCCGGCAGGTGGTTGCAGTCTGTCTGGCAGGTGGTTCTGAGGTGTCCGGCAGGAGGTTCTGGCACGTCTGTGAGGTTGTGCCGGCATGCCCTTCACGTGATTCCGGCTTGTCCCCCCAGTGGTTCTGGTGTAGCGGGCAGGTGATTTTGGTGTGTCCTGCAGGTGGGACCGGTGAGTCAAGCAGGTGGTTCCGGCGAGTGTTTCCTGTGGTTCCAGTCTGTCCGGGAGATGGTTCCGGCCTGTCCGGCACGTGCTTCTGGCACTTCTGAGAGGTTGTGCTGGCATGCCCGGCAGGTGATTCCGGAGTGTCCGCCAAGTGGTTCTGGCGTAGCCGGCAGGTGATTTTGGCGTGTCCGGCAGGTGGTTCTGGCACGTCTGAGTGGTGGTTCTGGCATGCCAGGCAGGTGATTCTGGAGTGTTGGTTAAGTGGTTCTGGTGTAGCCGGCAGTTCCTTTTGGCTTGTCCGGCACGATTGTCCTGCCAGTCGAGCAGGTGGTTCCGGCGAGCTCGGCAGGTGGTTCCAGTCTGTCCAGGATGTGGTTCCAGCGTGTCCGGAACGTGGTTCTGTTCCGTCTGAGAGGTGGTTCCTGCATGCCAGGCAGGTGATTTTGGACTGTCCGCCAGGTGGTTCTAGCATAGCCAGCTGTTGATTTTGGCCTGTCTGGCAGGTGGTTCCGGCCTATCGAGCAGGCGGCTCCGGCGTGCTCGGCAGGTGGTTCCGGGATGTCTGGCAGGTGGTTCCGGTCTGTCCGGTAGGTGTTTCTGGCGTGTCCGACACGTACTTCTGGCATGTCTAAGAGGTGGTTCCGGCATGCCCGGCAGCTTATTCCGGAGTGTCTGCCGAGTGGTTCTGGCGTAGCCAGCAGGTGATTTTGGCATGTCCAGCAGGTGGTCCTCGGGAGTGGATCCGGTGGTTCCGTCATACTCGGCAGGTGGTACCGGCGTGTCCGGAACATGGTTCTGGCAAGTCTGAGAGGTGGTTCCGGCATGCCCGACCTGTGATTCCGGAGTGTCCGCCAAGTGGTTCTGGCGTACTCGGCAGGTGATTTTGGCGTGTCCGGCAGGTGTTTCTTGCAAGTCGAGCAGGTGGCTCAGGCATGCTCAGCAGCTGCTTCCGGCGTGTCCGGCATGTGGTTCTGGTGTGTCTGAGAGCTGCTTCTGGCATGTCCGGCAGATGATTTCGGAGTGTCCACAAAGTGGTTATGGCATACCTGGCAGGTGATTTTGGCGTGTCCGGCAGGTGGTTCCGGCGTGCTCGGCAGGTGCTTCCGGTGTCCTTGGCACGTGGTTCTGACATGTCTGAGAGGGGCTTCCGACATGCCCGGCAGGTGATTCCGGTGTGTTCGCCAAGTGTTTCTGGTATAGCCGGCAGGTGATTTTGCATGTCCGGGGGTGGTTCCGGCGAGTCGCGCCGGTGGTTCCGGCGTGTCCGGCAGGTGGTTCCGGTCTGTCCGGCAGGGTGTTCTGGGGTGTCCGGCACGAGGTTCTGGCACGTCTGAGAGATTGTGACGGCATGCCCTTCACGTGATTCCGGCTTGTCTGCCAAGTGCTTCTGGTGTAGCAGGCAGGTGATTTTGGCACGTCTGGCAGGTGTTTCTTGCGAGTCGAGCAGGTGGCTCAGGCATGCTCAGCAGGTGCTTCTGGCGTCTCCGGCAGGTTGTTCTGGTGTGTCTGAGAGCTGCTTCTGGCATGTCTGGCAGATGATTCCGGAGTGACCACCAAGTGGTTCTGGCATACCCGGCCGGTGGTTTTTGCGTGTCAGGTAGGTGGTTCCGGCGAGTCGAGCAGGTGGTTCCAGTGTGCTCGGCAGGTGGTTCAGGCGGGTCTGGCAGGTGGTTTCAGTCTGTTCGGGGTGTGGTTCCGGCATCTCGGGCACATGGTTCTGGCACGTCTGAGATGTGGTTCTGGCAGGCCCGACAGGTGTTTCCGGAGTGTCTGCCAAGCGGTTCTGGCGTAGCTGGCAGGTGATATTGACGTGACCGGCAGGTGCTTCCAGCAAGCCCGGCAGTTGATTCCGAAGTGTTCACCAACTGGTTGTGGCATAGCCGGCAGGTGATTTTGGCGTGTCCAGCAGGTGGTTCTGTGGAGTGGATCAGGAACTTCCGGCATTCTCAGCAGGTGCTTCCGCAGTCTCCAGCATGTTGTTGTGGCACCTCTGAGAGGTGGTTCCGGCATGCCCGGCAGGTCATCCCAGAGAGTCCTCCAAGTGGTTCTGGCATAACACGCAGGTGATTTTGGCGTGTCTGGCAGGTTGTTCCGTTGTGCTTGGCAGGTGGTTCAGGCTTGGCCGGCAGGTGGTTCCAGACTGTCCAGGACGTGTTTCCAGCTTCTCCGGCAGGTGGTTCTGGTACGTCTGAGAGGTGGTTCCGCCATGGCTGGCAGGTGATTCCGGACCATACCCCAGGTGGTTCTGACATAGCCAGCAGTTGATATTGGCCTGTCCGGCAGGTGGTTCAAGCGAGTCAAACAGGTGGCTCCGGCGTGCTCGGCAGGTGGTTCCGGTCTGTCCGGTAGGTGATTCCGGCGTGTCCGGCACGTGCTTCCGGCACGTCTGAGAGGTGGTTCCGGCATGCGCGACAGGTGATTTCGGAGTGTCCGCAAGGTGGTTCCGTCGTAGCCGGCAGGTGATTTTGCATGTCCAGCGGTCGTTCCGGCGGGTCGAGCCGGTGGTTCCGGCGTGTCCGGCAGGTGGTTCCGGTCTGTCCGGCAGGTGGTTCAGTGGTGTCCGGCACGAGGTTCAGTCTGAGAGGCTTTGCCGGCATGCCCCTCACGTGATTCCGGATTGTCCCCGAAGTGGTGCTGGTGTAGCGGGCAGGTGATTTTGGCGTGTCCGGCAGGTGGTTCAGGCGAGTTGAGCAGGTGGTTGCGACGTGCTCGGCAGATGCTTCCGGCGTGTCCGGCACGTGTTTCTGGCACATCTGACAGGTGGTTCCGGCATGCCCGAAAGGTGATTCCAGTCTGTCCGGTAGGTGGTTCCAGCCTGCAACGCATGTGGTTCTGGTACGTCTCAGAGGTGGTTGCGCATGCCCAACAGGTGATTCCGGACTGTCCGCCACATGGTTCTGGCACGTCTGAGAGGTGGTTCCAACATGCCCGGCAGGTCATTTCGGAGAGTCGTCCAAGTGGTTCTGGCGTAGCCCGCAGGTGATTTTGGCGTGTCCGGCAGGTGGTTCCGCCGTGCTCGGCAGGTGGTTCAGGCATGGCCGTCACGTGGTTCCAGTCTGTCCAGGACGTGTTTCCAGCTTCTCCGGCAGGTGGTTCTGGTACGTCTGAGAGGTGGTTCCGCCATGGCTGGCAGGTGATAGCGGACTGTCCCCCAGGTGGTTCTGGCATAGCCAGCAGTTGATATTGGCCTGTCCGGCAGGTGGTTCCAGCGAGTCGAACAGGTGGCTCCGGCGTTCTTGGCAGGTGGTTCCGGTCTGTCCGGTAGTTGTTTCCGGCGTGTCCGGCACGTGCTTCCGGCACGTCTGAGAGGTGGTTCCGGCATGCGCGGCAGGTGATTCCGCAGTGTCCGCCAGTTGGTTCTGGCGTACCCGGCAGGTGATTTTGGCGTGTCCGTCATGTGTTTCTGGCGAGTTGAGCAGGTGGCTCCGGCCTGCTCGGCAGGTGCTTCCGGCGTCTCCGGCACTTGGTTCTGTTGTGTCTGAGAGCTGGTTCCGGCATGTCCGGCAGATGATTCCGGAGTGTCCGCCAAGTGGTTCTGGCATACCCAGCAGGTGATTTTGGCGTGTCACGGAGGTGGTACCGGTGAGTCGAGCAGGTGGTTCCGGCGTGCTCAGCACGTGGTTCAGGCGGTTCTGGCAGGTGGTATCCGTCTGTTCGGGGTGTGGTTCCAGCATCTCATGAACACGTTTCTGGCACGTCTGAGATGTGGTTCCAGCCGGCCCGAAGGTGTTTCTGCAGTGTCCGCCAAGCGGTTCTGTCGTAGTTGGCAGGTGATTTTGGAATGACTGGCAGGTGGTTCCAGCAAGCCTGGCAGGTGATTCCAAAGTGTTCACCAACTGGTTGTGGCGTAGCCGGCAGGTGATTTTTGCGTGATCGGCAGGTGGTTCTGGCGAGTCGAGCAGGTGGTTCCGGCGTGTTCGGCTTGTGCTTCCGGGGTCATTGGCACGGGGTTCTGGCATGTCTGAGAGGTGGTTCCTGCATGCCCGGCAAGTGATTCCGGAGTGTTCGCCAAGTGGTTCTGGCCTAGTCAGCAGGTGATTTTGGCATGTCCGGCAGGTGGTTCAGGCGAGTTGAGCAGCTGGTTCCAACGTGCTTGGCAGGTGCTTCCGGCGTCTCCGGCACGTGTTTCTGGCACATCTGACAGGTGGTTCCGGCATGCCCGAAAGGTGATTCCGGTCTGTCCGGTAGGTGGTTCCAGCCTGCAAGGCATGTGGTTCTGGTACGTCTCAGAGGTGGTTGCGCATGCCCAACACGTGATGCCGGACTGTCCGCCACATGGTTCTGGCACGTCTGAGAGGTGGTTCCGGCATGCCCGGCAGGTCATCCCAGAGAGTCCTCCAAGTGGTTCTGGCATAACACGCAGGTGATTTTGGCGTGTCTGGCAGGTTGTTCCGTTGTGCTTGGCAGGTGGTTCAGGCTTGGCCGGCAGGTGGTTCCAGACTGTCCAGGACGTGTTTCCAGCTTCTCCGGCAGGTGGTTCAGGTACGTCTGAGAGGTGGTTCCGCCATGGCTGGCAGGTGATTCCGGACCGTCCCCCAGGTGGTTCTGGCATAGCCAGCAGTTGATATTGGCCTGTCCGGCAGGTGGTTCCAGCGAGTCGAACAGGTGGCTCCGGCGTGCTCGGAAGGTGGTTCCGGTCTGTCCGGTAGGTGATTCCGGCGTGTCCGGCACGTGCTTCCGGCACGTCTGAGAGGTGGTTCCGGCATGCGCGACAGGTGATTTTGGTATGTCCGCCAGGTGGTTCTGGCGTACCCGGCAGGTGATTTTGGCGTGTCTGGCAGGTGTTTCTGGCGAGTCGAGCAGGTGGCTCCGGCGTGCTCGGCAGGTGGTTCCGGTCTGTCCGGCAGGTGGTTCTGTGGTGTCCGGCACGAGGTTCAGTCTGAGAGGCTGTGCCGGCATGCCCCTCAAGTGATTCCGGCTTGTCCCCGAAGTGGTGCTGGTGTAGCGGGCAGGTGATTTTGGCGTGTCCGGCAGGTGGTTCAGGCGAGTTGAGCAGGTGGTTGCGATGTGCTCGGCAGGTGCTTCCGGCGTCTCCGGCACGTGTTTCTGGCATATCTGACTTGTGGTTCCGGCATGCCCAAAAGTTGATTCCGGTCTGTCCGGTAGGTGGTTCTGGCGTGCACGGCACGTGGTTCTGGTACGTCTCAGAGGTGGTTGCGTATGCCCAACAGGTGATTCCGGACTGTCCGCCACGTGCTTCTGGCACGTCTGAGAGGTGGTTCCAACATGCACGGCAGGTCATTTCGGAGAGTCGTCCAAGTGGTTCTGGCGTAGCCCGCAGGTGATTTTGGCGTGTCCGGCAGGTGGTTCCGCCGTGCTCGGCAGGTGGTTCAGGCATGGCCGTCACGTGGTTCCAGTCTGTCCAGGACGTGTTTCCAGCTTCTCCGGCAGGTGGTTCTGGTACGTCTGAGAGGTGGTTCCGCCATGGCTGGCAGGTGATCCCGGACTGTCCCCCAGGTGGTTCTGGCATAGCCAGCAGTTGATATTGGACTGTCCGGCAGGTGGTTCCAGCGAGTCGAACAGGTGGCTCCAGCGTTCTTGGCAGGTGGTTCCGGTCTGTCCGGTAGGTGTTTCCGGCGTGTCTGGCACGTGCTTCCGGCACGTCTGAGAGGTGGTTCCGGCATGCGCGGACGGTGATTCCGTAGTGTCCGCCAGATGGTTCTGGCATACCTGGCAGGTGATTTTGGCGTGTCCGGCAGGTGTTTCTGGCGAGTCGAGCAGGTGGCTTCGGCATGCTCGGCAGGTGCTTCCGGCGTCTCCGGCACTTGTTTCTGGTGTGTCTGAGAGCTGGTTCCGGCATGTCCGGCAGATGATTCCGGAGTGTCCGCCAAGTGGTTCTGGCATACCCAGCAGTTGATTTTGGCGTGTCAGGGAGGTGGTACCGGTGAGTCGAGCAGGTGGTTCCGGCGTGCTCAGCAGGTGGTTCAGGCGGTTCTGGCAGGTGGTATCCGTCTGTTCGGGGTGTGGTTCCAGCATCTCATGAACACGTTTCTGGCACGTCTGAGATGTGGTTCCAGCCGGCCCAACAGGTGTTTCCGCAGTGTCCGCCAAGCGGTTCTGGCGTAGTTGGCAGGTGATTTTGGCATGACTGGCAGGTGGTTCCAGCAAGCCTGGCAGGTGATTCCAAAGTGTTCACCAACTGGTTGTGGCGTAGCCGGCAGGTGATTTTTGCGTGATCGGCAGGTGGTTCCGGCGTGCTCGGCTGGTGCTTCCGGGGTCATTGGCTCGGAGTTGTGGCATGTCTGAGAGGTGGTTCCTGCATGCCCGTCAAGTGATTCCGGAGTGTTCACCAAGTGGTTCTGGCCTAGTCGGCAGGTGATTTTGGCATGTCCGGCAGGTGGTTCAGGCGAGTTGAGCAGGTGGTTCCAACGTGCTTGGCAGGTGCTTCCGGCGTCTCGGGCACGTGTTTCTGGCACATCTGACAGGTGGTTCCGGCATGCCCAAAAGGTGATTCCGGTCTGTCCGGTACGTGGTTCCAGCCTGCACGGCATGTGGTTCTGGTACGTCTCAGAGGTGGTTGCGCATGCCCAACAGGTGATGCCGGACTGTCCGCCACATGGTTCTGGCACGTCTGAGAGGTGGTTCCGGCATGCCCGGCAGGTCATCCCAGAGAGTCCTCCAAGTGGTTCTGGCATAGCACGCAGGTGATTTTGGCGTGTCTGGCAGGTTGTTCCGTTGTGCTTGGCAGGTGGTTCAGGCTTGGCCGGCAGGTGGTTCCAGACTGTCCAGGACGTGTTTCCAGCTTCTCCGGCAGGTGGTTCTGGTGCGTCTGAGAGGTGGTTCCGCCATGGCTGGCAGGCGATTCCGGACCGTCCCCCAGGTGTTTCTGGCATAGCCAGCAGTTGATATTGGCCTGTCCGGCAGGTGGTTCCAGCGAGTCGAACAGGTGGCTCCGGCGTGCTCGGCAGGTGGTTCCGGTCTGTCCGGTAGGTGATTCCGGCGTGTCCGGCACGTGCTTCCGGCACGTCTGAGAGGTGGTTCCGGCATGCGCGACAGGTGATTTCGGAGTGTCCGCCAGGTGGTTCTGGCGTAGCCGGCAGGTGATTTTGGCGTGTCCGGCAGGTGTTTTTGGCGAGTCGAGCAGGTGGCTCCGGCATGCTCGGCAGGAGCTTCCGGCGTCTCCGGCACGTGGTTCTGGTGTGTCTGAGAGCTGGTTCCGGCATGTCTGGCAGATGATTCCGGAGTGTCGGCCAAGTGCTTCTGGCATACCCGGCTGGTGATTTTGGCATGTCAGGTAGGTGGTTCCGGCGAGTCGAGCAGGTGGCTCCGGCGTGCTCGGCAGGTTGTTCAGACGGGTCTGGCAGGTGTTTTCCGTCTGTTCGGGGTGTGCTTCCAGCATCTCATGCACATGGTTCTGGCACGTCTGAGATGTGGTTCCGGCCGGCCCGACAGGTGTTTCCACAGTGTCCGCCAAGTGGTACTGGCGTAGTTGGCAGGTGATTTTGGCATGACCGGCAGGTGGTTCCAGCAAGCCCGGCAGGTGATTCCGAAGTGTTCCCCAACTGGTTGTGGCGTAGCCGGCAGGTGATTTTTGCCTGTCCGGCAGGTGGTTCTGGCGAGTCGAGCAGGTGGTTCCGGCGTGCTCGGCAGGTGCTTCCGGGGTCATTGGCACGTGGTTCTGGCATATCTGAGAGGTGGTTCCGGCATGCCCGGCAGGTGGTTCCGGTCTGTCCTGCAGGTGGTTCTGTGGTGTCCGGCACGAGGTTCAGTCTGAGAGGCTGTGCCGGCATGCCCCTCACGTGATTCCGGCTTGTCCCCGAGTTGGTGCTGGTGTAGCGGGCAGGTGATTTTGGCGTGTCCAGCAGGTGGTTCAGGCGAGTTGAGCAGGTGGTTGCGACGTGCTCGGCAGGTGCTTCCGGCGCCTCCGGCACGTGTTTCTGGCACATCTGACCGGTGGTTCCGGCATGCCCGAAAGGTGATTCCGGTCTGTCCGGTAGGTGGTTCCAGCCTGCACGGCATGTGGTTCTGGTACGTCTCAGAGGTGGTTGCGCATGCCCAACACGTGATGCCAGACTGTCCGCCACATGGTTCTGGCACGTCTGAGAGGTGGTTCCGGCATGCCCGGCAGGTCATCCCAGAGAGTCCTCCAAGTGGTTCTGGCATAACACGCAGGTGATTTTGGCGTGTCTGGCAGGTTGTTCCGTTGTGCTTGGCAGGTGGTTCAGGCTTGGCCGGCAGGTGGTTCCAGACTGTCCAGGACGTGTTTCCAGCTTCTCCGGCAGGTGGTTCTGGTACGTCTGAGAGGTGGTTAAGCCATGGCTGGCAGGCGATTCCGGACCGTCCCCCAGGTGTTTCTGGCATAGCCAGCAGTTGATATTGGCCTGTCCGGCAGGTGTTTCCAGCGAGTCGAACAGGTGGCTCCGGCGTGCTCGGCAGGTGGTTCCGGTCTGTCCGGTAGGTGATTCCGGCGTGTCCGGCACGTGCTTCCGGCACGTCTGAGAGGTGGTTCCGGCATGCGCGACAGGTGATTTCGGAGTGTCCGCCAGGTGTTTCTGACGTACCCGGCAGGTGATTTTGGCGTGTCCGGCAATTGTTTCTGGCGAGTCGAGCAGGTGGCTCCGGCGTGCTCGGCAGGTTGTTCAGACGGGTCTGGCATGTGTTTTCCGTCTGTTCGGGGTGTGGTTCCAGCATCTCATGCACATGGTTCTGGCACGTCTGAGATGTGGTTCCGGCCGGCCCGACAGGTGTTTCCACAGTGTCCGCCAAGTGGTACTGGCATAGTTGGCAGGTGATTTTGGCATGACCGGCAGGTGGTTCCAGCCAGCCCGGCAGGTGATTCCGAAGTGTTCCCCAACTGGTTGTGGCGTAGCCGGCAGGTGATTTTTGCGTGTCCGGCAGGTGGTTCTGGCGAGTCGAGCAGGTGGTTCCGGCGTGCTCGGCAGGTGCTTCCAGGGTCATTGGCACGTGGTTCTGGCATATCTGAGAGGTGGTTCCGGCATGCCCGGCAGGTGATTCCGGAGTGTTCGCCAAGTGTTTCCGGCGTAGCCGGCAGGTGATTTTGCATGTCCAGCGGTCATTCCGGCGGGTCGATCCGGTGGTTCCGGCGTGTCCGGCATGTGGTTCCGGTCTGTCCGGCAGGTGGTTCTGTGGTGTCCGGCACGAGGTTCAGTCTGAGAGGCTGTGCCGGCATGCCCATCACGTGATTCCGGCTTGTCCCCGAAGTGGTGCTGGTGTAGCGGGCAGGTGATTTTGGCGTGTCCGGCAGGTGGTTCAGGCGAGTTGAGCAGGTGTTTGCGATGTGCTCGGAAGGTGCTTCCGGCGTCTCCGGCACGTGTTTCTGGCACATCTGACTGGTGGTTCCGGCATGCCCAAAAGTTGATTCCGGTCTGTCCGGTAGGTGGTTCCGGCGTGCACGGCACGTGGTTCTGGTACGTCTCAGAGGTGGTTGCGTATGCCCAACAGGTGATTCCGGACTGTCCGCCACGTGCTTTTGGCACGTCTGAGAGGCGGTTCCAACATGCCCGGCAGGTCATTTCGGAGAGTCGTCCAAGTGGTTCTGGCGTAGCCCGCAGGTGATTTTGGCGTATCCGGCAGGTGGTTCCGCCGTGCTCGGCAGGTGGTTCAGGCATGGCCGTCACGTGGTTCCAGTCTGTCCAGGACGTGTTTCCAGCTTCTCCGGCAGGTGGTTCTGGTACGTCTGAGAGGTGGTTCCGCCATGGCTGGCAGGTGATCCCGGACTGTCCCCCAGGTGGTTCTGGCATAGCCAGCAGTTGATATTGGCCTGTCCGGCAGGTGGTTCAGGCGAGTTGAGCAGGTGGTTCCAACGTGCTTGGCAGGTGCTTCCGGCGTCTCCGGCACGTGTTTCTGGCACATCTGACAGGTGGTTCCGGCATGCCCGAAAGGTGATTACGGTCTGTCCGGTAGGTGGTTCCAGCTTGCACGGCATGTGGTTCTGGTACGTCTCAGAGGTGGTTGCGCATGCCCAACAGGTGATGCCGGACTGTCCGCCACATGGTTCTGGCACGTCTGAGAGGTGGTTCCGGCATGCCCGACAGGTCATCCCAGAGAGTCCTCCATGTGGTTCTGGCACAACACGCAGGTGATTTTGGCGTGTCTGGCAGGATGTTCCGTTGCGCTTGGCAGGTGGTTCAGGCTTGGCCGGCAGGTGGTTCGGGACTGTCCAGGACGTGTTTCCAGGTTCTCCGGCAGGTGGTTCTGGTACGTCTGAGAGGTGGTTCCGCCATGGCTGGCAGGTGATTCCGGACCGTCCCCCAGGTGGTTCTGGCATAGCCAGCAGTTGATATTGGCCTGTCCGGCAGGTGGTTCCAGCGAGTCGAACAGGTGGCTCCGGCGTTCTTGGCAGGTGGTTCCGGTCTGTCCGGTAGGTGATTCCGGCGTGTCCGGCACGTGCTTCCGGCACGTCTGAGAGGTGGTTCCGGCATGCGCGACAGGTGATTTCGGAGTGTCCGCCAGGTGGTTCTGGCGTAGTTGGCAGGTGATTTTGGCGTGTCCGGCAGGTGTTTCTGGCGAGTCGAGCAGGTGGCTCCGGCATGCTCGGCAGGTGCTTCCGGCGTCTCCGGCACGTGGTTCTGGTGTGTCTGAGAGCTGGTGCCGGCATGTCCGGCAGATGATTCTGGAGTGTCCGCCAAGTGGTTCTGGCATACCCTGCTGGAGATTTGGGCATGTCAGGTAGGTGGTTCCGGCGAGTCGAGCAGGTGGCTCCGGCGTGCTCGGCAGGTTGTTCAGACGGGTCTGGCAGGTGTTTTCCGTCTGTTCGGGGTGTGGTTCCAGCATCTCATGCACATGGTTCTGGCACGTCTGAGATGTGGTTCCGGCCGGCCCGACAGGTGTTTCCACAGTGTCCGCCAAGTGGTACTGGCATAGTTGGCAGGTGATTTTGGCATGACCGGCAGGTGGTTCCAGCAAGCCCGGCAGGTGATTCCGAAGTGTTCCCCAACTGGTTGTGGCGTAGCCGGCAGGTGATTTTTGCGTGTCCGGCAGGTGGTTCTGGCGAGTCGAGCAGGTGGTTCCGGCGTGCTCGGCAGGTGCTTCCGGGGTCATTGGCACGTGGTTCTGGCATATCTGAGAGGTGGTTCCGGCATGCCCGGCAGGTGATTCCGGAGTGTTCGCCAAGTGTTTCCGGCGTAGCCGGCAGGTGATTTTGCATGTCCAGCGGTCGTTCCGGCGGGTCGAGCCGGTGGTTCCGGCGTGTCCGGCAGGTGGTTCCGCTCTGTCCGGCAGGTGCTTCTGTGGTGTCCGGCACGAGGTTCAGTCTGAGAGGCTGTGCCGGCATGCCTCTCACGTGATTCCGGCTTGTCCTCGAGGTGGTGCTGGTGTAGCGGGCAGGTGATTTTGGCGTGTCCGGCAGGTGGTTCAGGCGAGTTGAGCAGGTGGTTGCGACGTGCTCGGAAGGTGCTTCCGGCGTCTCCGGCACGTGTTTCTGGCACATCTGACTGGTGGTTCCGGCATGCCCAAAAGTTGATTCCGGTCTGTCCGGTAGGTGGTTCCGGCGTGCACGGCACGTGGTTCTGGTACGTCTCAGAGGTGGTTGCGTATGCCCAACAGGTGATTCCGGACTGTCCTCCACGTGCTTCTGGCACGTCTGAGAGGTGGTTCCAACATGCCCGGCAGGTCATTTCGGAGAGTCGTCCAAGTGGTTCTGGCGTAGCCCGCAGGTGATTTTGGCGTGTCCGGTAGGTGGTTCCGCCGTGCTCGGCAGGTGGTTCAGGCATGGCCGTCACGTGGTTCCAGTCTGTCCAGGACGTGTTTCCAGCTTCTCCGGCAGGTGGTTCTGGTACGTCTGAGAGGTGGTTCCGCCATGGCTGGCAGGTGATCCCGGACTGTCCCCCAGGTGGTTCTGGCATAGCCAGCAGTTGATATTGGCCTGTCCGGCAGGTGGTTCCAGCGAGTCGAACAGGTGGCTCCGGTGTTCTTGGCAGGTGGTTCCGGTCTGTCTGGTAGGTGTTTCCAGCGTGTCTGGCACGTGCTTCCGGCACGTCTGAGAGGTGGTTCCGGCATGCGCGACAGGTGATTTCGGAGTGTCCGCCAGGTGGGTCTGGCGTACCCGGCAGTTGATTCTGGGGTGTCCGGCAGGTGTTTCTGGCGAGTCGAGCAGGTGGCTCCGGCATTCTCGGCAGGTGCTTCCGGCGTCTCCGGCACGTGGTTCTGGTGTGTCTGAGAGCTGGTTCCGGCATGTCCGGCAGATGATTCCGGAGTGTCCGCCAAGTGGTTCTGGCATACCCAGCAGGTGATTTTGGCGTGTCAGGGAGGTGGTACCGGTGAGTCGAGCAGGTGGTTCCGGCGTGCTCAGCAGGTGGTTCAGGCGGTTCTGGCAGGTGGTATCCGTCTGTTCGGGGTGTGGTTCCAGCATCTCATGAACACGTTTCTGGCACGTCTGAGATGTGGTTCCAGCCGGCCCAACAGGTGTTTCCGCAGTGTCCACCAAGCGGTTCTGGCGTAGTTGGCAGGTGATTTTGGCATGACTGGCAGGTGGTTCCAGCAAGCCTGGCAGGTGATTCCAAAGTGTTCACCAACTGGTTGTGGCGTAGCCGGCAGGTGATTTTTGCGTGATCGGCAGGTGGTTCTGGCGAGTCGAGCAGGTGGTTCCGGCGTGCTCGGCTGGTGCTTCCGGGGTCATTGGCTCGGGGTTGTGGCATGTCTGAGAGGTGGTTCCTGCATGCCCGTCAAGTGATTCCGGAGTGTTCACCAAGTGGTTCTGGCCTAGTCGGCAGGTGATTTTGGCATGTCCGGCAGGTGGTTCAGGCGAGTTGAGCAGGTGGTTCCAACGTGCTTGGCAGGTGCTTCCGGCGTCTCCGGCACGTGTTTCTGGCACATCTGACCGGTGGTTCCGGCATGCCCGAAAGGTGATTCCGGTCTGTCCGGTAGGTGGTTCCAGCCTGCACGGCATGTGGTTCTGGTGCGTCTCAGAGGTGGTTGCGCATGCCCAAGAGGTGATGCCGGACTGTCCGCCACATGGTTCTGGCACGTCTGAGAGGTGGTTCCGGCATGCCCGGCAGGTCATCCCAGAGAGTCCTCCAAGTGGTTCTGGCATATCACGCAGGTTATTTTGGCGTGTCTGGCAGGTTGTTCCGTTGTGCTTGGCAGGTGGTTCAGGCTTGGCCGGCAGGTGGTTCCAGACTGTCCAGGACGTGTTTCCAGCTTCTCCGGCAGGTGGTTCTGGTACGTCTGAGAGGTGGTTCCGCCATGGCTGGCAGGCGATTCCGGACCGTCCCCCAGGTGTTTCTGGCATAGCCAGCAGTTGATATTGGCCTGTCCGGCAGGTGGTTCCAGCGAGTCGAACAGGTGGCTCCGGCGTGCTCGGCAGGTGGTTCCGGTCTGTCCGGTAGGTGATTCCGGCGTGTCCGGCACGTGCTTCCGGCACGTCTGAGAGGTGATTCCGGCATGCGCGACAGGTGATTTCGGAGTGTCCGCCAGGTGGTTCTGGCGTAGCCGGCAGGTGATTTTGGTGTGTCCGGCAGGTGTTTTTGGCGAGTCGAGCAGGTGGCTCCGGCATGCTCGGCAGGAGCTTCCGGCGTCTCCGGCACGTGGTTCTGGTGTGTCTGAGAGCTGGTTCCGGCATGTCTGGCAGATGATTCCGGAGTGTCGGCCAAGTGCTTCTGGCATACCCGGCTGGTGATTTTGGCATGTCAGGTAGGTGGTTCCGGCAAGTCGAGCAGGTGGCTCCGGCGTGCTCGGCAGGTTGTTCAGACGGGTCTGGCAGGTGTTTTCCGTCTGTTCGGGGTGTGTTTCCAGCATCTCATGCACATGGTTCTGGCACGTCTGAGATGTGGTTCCGGCCGGCCCGACAGGTGTTTCCACAGTGTCCGCCAAGTGGTACTGGCGTAGTTGGCAGGTGATTTTGGCATGACCGGCAGGTGGTTCCAGCAAGCCCGGCAGGTGATTCCGAAGTGTTCCCCAACTGGTTGTGGCGTAGCCGGCAGGTGATTTTTGCGTGATCGGCAGGTGGTTCTGGCGAGTCGAGCAGGTGGTTCCGGCGTGCTCGGCTGGTGCTTCCGGGGTCATTGGCCCGGGGTTCTGGCATGTCTGAGAGGTGGTTCCTACATGCCCGGCAAGTGATTCCGGAGTGTTCGCCAAGTGGTTCTGGCATAGTCGGCAGGTGATTTCGGCATGTCCGGCAGGTGGTTCAGGCGAGTTGAGCAGGTGGTTCCAACGTGCTTGGCAGGTGCTTCCGGCGTCTCCGGCACGTGTTTCTGGCACATTTGACAGGTGGTTCCGGCATGCCCGAAAGGTGATTCCGGTCTGTCCGGTAGGTGGTTCCAGCCTGCACGGCATGTGGTTCTGGTACGTCTCAGAGGTGGTTGCGCATGCCCAACACGTGATTCCGGACTGTCCGCCACATGGTTCTGGCACGTCTGAGAGGTGGTTCCGGCATGCCCGGCAGGTCATCCCAGAGAGTCCTCCAAGTGGTTCTGGCATAACACGCAGGTGATTTTGGCGTGTCTGGCAGGTTGTTCCGTTGTGCTTGGCAGGTGGTTCAGGCTTGGCCGGCAGGTGGTTCCAGACTGTCCAGGACGTGCTTCCACCTTCTCTGGCAGGTGGTTCTGGTACGTCTGAGAGGTGCTTCCGCCATGGCTGGCAGGTGATTCCGGACCGTCCCCCAGGTGGTTCTGGCATAGCCAGCAGTTGATATTGGCCTGTCCGGCAGGTGGTTCCAGCGAGTCGAACAGGTGGCTCCGGCGTGCTCGGCAGGTGGTTCCGGTCTGTCCGGTAGGTGATTCCGGCGTGTCCGGCACGTGCTTCCGGCACGTCTGAGAGGTGGTTCCGGCATGCGCGACAGGTGATTTTGGAATGTCCGCCAGGTGGTTCTGGCGTATCCGGCAGGTGATTTTGGCGTGTCCGGCAGGTGTTTCTGGCGAGTCGAGCAGGTGGCTCCGGCATGCTCGGCAGGTGCTTCCGGCGTCTCCGGCACGTGGTTCTGGTGTGTCTGAGAGCTGGTTCCGGCATGTCCGGCAGATGATTCCGGAGTGTCCGCCAAGTGGTTCTGGCGTACCCGGCAGGTGATTTTGGCGTGTCCGGCAGGTGTTTCTGGCGAGTCGAGCAGGTGGCTCCGGCGTGCTCGGCAGGTTGTTCAGACGTGTCTGGCAGGTGTTTTCCGTCTGTTCGGGGTGTGGTTCCAGCATCTCATGCACATGGTTCTGGCACGTCTGAGATGTGGTTCCGGCCAGCCCGACAGGTGTTTCCACAGAGTCCGCCAAGTGGTACTGGCGTAGTTGGCAGGTGATTTTGGCATGACCGGCAGGTGGTTCCAGCAAGCCCGGCAGGTGATTCCGAAGTGTTCCCCAACTGGTTGTGGCGTAGCCGGCAGGTGATTTTTGCGTGTCCGGCACGTGGTTCTGGCGACTCGAGCAGGTGGTTCCGGCGTGCTCGGCAGGTGCTTCCGGGGTCATTGGCACGTGGTTCTGGCATATCTGAGAGGTGGTTCCGGCATGCCCGGCAGGTGATTCCAGAGTGTTCGCCAAGTGCTTCCGGCGTAGCCGGCAGGTGATTTTGCATGTCCAGCGGTCGTTCCGGCGTGTCGAGCCGGTGCTTCCGGCGTGTCCGGCAGGTGGTTCCGGTCTGTCCGGCAGGTGGTTCTGTGGTGTCCGGCACGAGGTTCAGTCTGAGAGGCTGTGCCGGCATGCCCCTCACGTGATTCCGGCTTGTCCCCGAGGTGGTGCTGGTGTAGCGGGCAGGTGATTTTGGCGTGTCCGGCAGGTGGTTCAGGCGAGTTGAGCAGGTGGTTGCGACGTGCTCGGAAGGTGCTTCCGGCGTCTCCGGCACGTGTTTCTGGCACATCTGACTGGTGGTTCCGGCATGCCCAAAAGTTGATTCCGGTCTGTCCGGTAGGTGGTTCCGGCGTGCACGGCACGTGGTTCTGGTACGTCTCAGAGGTGGTTGCGTATGCCCAACAGGTGATTCCGGACTGTCCTCCACGTGCTTCTGGCACGTCTGAGAGGTGGTTCCAACATGCCCGGCAGGTCATTTCGGAGAGTCGTCCAAGTGGTTCTGGCGTAGCCCGCAGGTGATTTTGGCGTGTCCGGCAGGTGGTTCCGCCGTGCTCGGCAGGTGGTTCAGGCATGGCCGTCACGTGGTTCCAGTCTGTCCAGGACGTGTTTCCAGCTTCTCCGGCAGGTGGTTCTGGTACGTCTGAGAGGTGGTTCCGCCATGGCTGGCAGGTGATCCCGGACCGTCCCCCAGGTGGTTCTGGCATAGCCAGCAGTTGATATTGGCCTGTCCGGCAGGTGGTTCCAGCGAGGCGAACAGGTGGCTCCGGCGTTCTTGGCAGGTGGTTCCGGTCTGTCCGGTAGGTGTTTCCAGCGTGTCTGGCACATGCTTCCGGCACGTCTGAGAGGTGGTTCCGGCATGCGCGACAGGTGATTTCGGAGTGTCCGCCAGGTGGGTCTGGCGTACCCGGCAGTTGATTTTGGGGTGTCCGGCAGGTGTTTCTGGCGAGTCGAGCAGGTGGCTCCGGCATTCTCGGCAGGTGCTTCCGGCGTCTCCGGCACGTGGTTCTGGTGTGTCTGAGAGCTGGTTCCGGCATGTCCGGCAGATGATTCCGGAGTGTCCGCCAAGTGGTTCTGGCATACCCAGCAGGTGATTTTGGCGTGTCAGGGAGGTGGTACCGGTGAGTCGAGCAGGTCGTTCCGGCGTGCACAGCAGGTGGTTCAGGCGGTTCTGGCAGGTGGTATCCGTCTTTTCGGGGTGTGGTTCCAGCATCTCATGAACACGTTTCTGGCACGTCTGAGACGTGTTTCCATCCGGCCCGACAGGTATTTCCGCAGTGTCCGCCAAGCGGTTCTGGCGTAGTTGGCAGGTGATTTTGGCATGACTGGCAGGTGGTTCCAGCAAGCCTGGCAGGTGAATCCAAAGTGTTCACCAACTGGTTGTGGCATAGCCGGCAGGTGATTTTTGCGTGATCGGCAGGTGGTTCTGGCGAGTCGAGCAGTTGGTTCCGGCGTGCTCGGCTGGTGCTTCCGGGGTCATTGGCTCGGGGTTGTGGCATGTCTGAGAGGTGGTTCCTGCATGCCCGTCAAGTGATTCCGGAGTGTTTGCCAAGTGGTTGTGGCCTAGTCGGCAGGTGATTTTGGCATGTCCGGCAGGTGGTTCAGGCGAGTTGAGCAGGTAGTTCCAACGTGCTCGGCAGGTGCTTCCGGCGTCTCCGGCACGTGTTTCTGGCACATCTGACCGGTGGTTCCGGCATGCCCGAAAGGTGATTCCGGTCTGTCCGGTAGGTGGTTCCAGCCTGCACGGCATGTGGTTCTGGTACGTCTCAGAGGTGGTTGCGCATGCCCAACACGTGATGCCGGACTGTCCGCCACATGGTTCTGGCACGTCTGAGAGGTGGTTCCGGCATGCCCGGCAGGTCATCCCAGAGAGTCCTCCAAGTGGTTCTGGCATAACACGCAGGTGATTTTGGTGTGTCTGGCAGGTTGTCCCGTTGCGCTTGGCAGGTGGTTCAGGCTTGGCCGGCAGGTGGTTCGGGACTGTCCAGGACGTGTTTCCAGGTTCTCCGGCAGGTGGTTCTGGTACGTCTGAGAGGTGGTTCCGCCATGGCTGGCAGGCGATTCCGGACCGTCCCCCAGGTGGTTCTGGCATAGCCAGCAGTTGATATTGGCCTGTCCGGCAGGTGTTTCCAGCGAGTCGAACAGGTGGCTCCGGCGTGCTCGGCAGGTGGTTCCGGTCTGTCCGGTAGGTGATTCCGGCGTGTCCGGCACGTGCTTCCGGCACGTCTGAGAGGTGGTTCCGGCATGCGCGACAGGTGATTTCGGAGTGTCCGCCAGGTGTTTCTGACGTACCCGGCAGGTGATTTTGGCGTGTCCGGCAATTGTTTCTGGCGAGTCGAGCAGGTGGCTCCGGCATGCTCGGCAGTTGCTTCCGGCGTCTCCGGCACGTGGTTCTGGTGTGTCTGAGAGCTGGTTCCGGCATGTCCGGCAGATGATTCCGGAGTGTCCGCCAAGTGGTTTTGGCATACCCGGCTGGTTATTTGGGCATGTCAGGTAGGTGGTTCCGGCGAGTCGAGCAGGTGGCTCCGGCGTGCTCGGCAGGTTGTTCAGACGGGTCTGGCAGGTGTTTTCCGTCTGTTCGGGATGTGGTTCCAGCATCTCATGCACATGGTTCTGGCACGTCTGAGATGTGGTTCCGACCGGCCCGACAGGTGTTTCCACAGTGTCCGCCAAGTGGTACTGGCGTAGTTGGCAGGAGATTTTGGCATGACCGGCAGGTGCTTCCAGCAAGCCCGGCAGGTGATTCCGAAGTGTTCCCCAACTGGTTGTGGCGTAGCCGGCAGGGGATTTTTGCGTGTCCGGCAGGTGGTTCTGGCGAGTCGAGCAGGTGGTTCCGGCGTGCTCAGCAGGTGCTTCCGGGGGTCATTGGCACGGGGTTCTGGCATGTCTGAGAGGTGGTTCCTGCATGCCCGGCAAGTGATTCCGGAGTGTTCGCCAAGTGGTTCTGGCCTAGTCGGCAGGTGATTTTGGCATGTCCGGCAGGTGGTTCAGGCGAGTTGAGCAGGTGGTTCCAACGTGCTTGGCAGGTGCTTCCGGCGTCTCCGGCACGTGTTTCTGGCACATCTGACAGGTGGTTCCGGCATGCCCGAAAGGTGATTCCGGTCTGTCCGGTAGGTGGTTCCAGCCTGCATGGCATGTGGTTCTGGTATGTCTCAGAGGTGGTTGCGCATGCCCAACAGGTGATTCCGGACTGTCTGCCACATGGTTCTGGCACGTCTGAGAGGTGGTTCCGGCATGCCCGGCAGGTCATCCCAGAGAGTCCTCCCAGTGGTTCTGGCTTAACACGCAGGTGATTTTGGCGTGTCTGGCAGGTTGTTCCGTTGTGCTTGGCAGGTGGTTCAGGCTTGGCCGGCAGGTGGTTCCAGACTGTCCAGGACGTGTTTCCAGCTTCTCCGGCAGGTGGTTCTGGTACGTCTGAGAGGTGGTTCCGCCATGGCTGGCAGGCGATTCCGGACCGTGGTGGTTCCAGCATCTCATGAACACGTTTCTGGCACGTCTGAGATGTCTTTCCAGCCGGCCCGACAGGTATTTCCGCAGTGTCCGCCAAGCGGTTCTGGCGTAGTTGGCAGGTGATTTTGGCATGACTGGCAGGTGGTTCCAGCAAGCCTGGCAGGTGATTCCAAAGTGTTCACCAACTGGTTGTGGCGTAGCCGGCAGGTGATTTTTGCGTGATCGGCAGGTGGTTCTGGCGAGTCGAGCAGGTGGTTCCGGTGTGCTCGGCTGGTGCTTCCGGGGTCATTGGCTCGGGGTTGTGGCATGTCTGAGAGGTGGTTCCTGCATGCCCGTCAAGTGATTCCGGAGTGTTTGCCAAGTGGTTGTGGCCTAGTCGGCAGGTGATTTTGGCATGTCCGGCAGGTGGTTCAGGCGAGTTGAGCAGGTGGTTCCAACGTGCTTGGCAGGTGCTTCCGGCGTCTCCGGCACGTGTTTCTGGCACATCTGACCGGTGGTTCCGGCATGCCCGAAAGGTGATTCCGGTCTGTCCGGTAGGTGGTTCCAGCCTGCACGGCATGTGGTTCTGGTACGTCTCAGAGGTGGTTGCGCATGCCCAACATGTGATTCCGGACTGTCCGCCACATGGTTCTGGCACGTCTGAGAGGTGGTTCCGGCATGCCCGGCAGGTCATCCCAGAGAGTCCTCCAAGTGGTTCTGGCATAACACGCAGGTGATTTTGGCGTGTCTGGCAGGTTGTTCCGTTGTGCTTGGCAGGTGGTTCAGGATTGGCCGGCAGGTGGTTGCCAGACTGTCCAGTACGTGTTGGCTTCTTCCGGCAGGTGGTTCTGGTACGTCTGAGAGGTGGTTCCGCCATGGCTGGCGGGTGATTCCGGACCGTCCCCCAGGTGGTTCTGGCATAGCCAGCAGTTGATATTGGCCTGTCCGGCAGGTGGTTCCAGCGAGTCGAACAGGTGGCTCCGGCGTGCTCGGCAGGTGGTTCCGGTCTGTCCGGTAGGTGATTCCGGCGTGTCCGGCACGTGCTTCCGGCACGTCTGAGAGGTGGTTCCGGCATGCGCGACAGGTGATTTCGGAGTGTCCGCCAGGTGGTTCTGGCGTACCCGGAAGGTGATTTTGTCTTGTCCGGCAGGTGTTTCTGGCGAGTCGAGCAGGTGGCTCCGGCATGCTCGGCAGTTTCTTCCGGCGTCTCCGGCACGTGGTTCTGGTGTGTCTGAGAGCTGGTTCCGGCATGTCCGGCAGATGATTCCGGAGTGTCCGCCAAGTGGTTTTGGCATACCCGGCTGGTTATTTGGGCATGTCAGGTAGGTGGTTCCGGCGAGTCGAGCAGGTGGCTCCGGCGTTCTCGGCAGGTTGTTCAGACGGGTCTGGCAGGTGTTTTCCGTCTGTTCGGGGTGTGGTTCCAGCATCTCATGCACATGGTTCTGGCACGTCTGAGATGTGGTTCCGGCCGGCCCGACAGGTGTTTCCACAGTGTCCGCCAAGTGGTACTGGCGTAGTTGGCAGGAGATTTTGGCATGACCGGCAGGTGCTTCCAGCAAGCCCGGCAGGTGATTCCGAAGTGTTCCCCAACTGGTTGTGGCGTAGCCGGCAGGGGATTTTTGCGTGTCCGGCAGGTGGTTCTGGCGAGTCGAGCAGGTGGTTCCGGCGTGCTCAGCAGGTGCTTCCGGGGTCATTGGCACGGGGTTCTGGCATGTCTGAGAGGTGGTTCCTGCATGCCCGGCAAGTGATTCCGGAGTGTTCACCAAGTGGTTCTGGCCTAGTCGGCAGGTGATTTTGGCATGTCCGGCAGGTGGTTCAGGCGAGTTGAGCAGGTGGTTCCAACGTGCTTGGCAGGTGCTTCCGGCGTCTCCGGCACGTGTTTCTGGCACATCTGACAGGTGGTTCCGGCATGCCCGAAAGGTGATTCCGGTCTGTCCGGTAGGTGGTTCCAGCCTGCATGGCATGTGGTTCTGGTATGTCTCAGAGGTGGTTGCGCATGCCCAACAGGTGATTCCGGACTGTCTGCCACATGGTTCTGGCACGTCTGAGAGGTGGTTCCGGCATGCCCGGCAGGTCATCCCAGAGAGTCCTCCAAGTGGTTCTGGCATAACACGCAGGTGATTTTGGCGTGTCTGGCAGGTTGTTCCGTTGTGCTTGGCAGGTGGTTCAGGCTTGGCCGGCAGGTGGTTCCAGACTGTCCAGGACGTGTTCCCAGCTTCTCCGGCAGGTGGTTCTGGTACGTCTGAGAGGTGGTTCCGCCATGGCTGGCAGGCGATTCCGGACCGTGCTCGGCAGGTTGTTCAGACGGGTCTGGCAGGTGTTTTCCGTCTGTTCGGGGTGTGGTTCCAGCATCTCATGCACATGGTTCTGGCACGTCTGAGATGTGGTTCCTGCCGGCCCGACAGGTGTTTCCACAGTGTCCGCCAAGTGGTACTGGCGTAGTTGGCAGGTGATTTTGGCATGACCGGCAGGTGGTTCCAGCAAGCCCGGCAGTTGATGGAGAAGTGTTCACCAATGGGTTGTGGCGAAGCCGGCAGGTGATTTTTGCATGACTGGCAGGTGGTTCTGGCGAGTCGAGCAGGTGGTTCTGGCATGCTCGGCAGGTGCTTCTGGTGTCATCGGCACGTGGTTCTGGCATGTCTGAGAGGTGGTTCCGGCATGCCCGGCAGGTGATTCCGGAGTGTTTGCCAAGTGGTTCTGGTGTAGCCGGCAGGTGATTTTGCATGGCTGGCAGTGGTTCCGGCGGGTCGAGCCGGTGGTTCCCGCGTGTCCGGCAGGTGGTTGCAGTCTTTCTGGCAGGTGGTTCTGCGGTGTCCGGCAGGAGGTTCTGGCACGTCTGAGAGGTGGTTCCAGCATGCCCGGCAGGTCATCCCGGAGAGTCCTCCAAGTGGTTGTGGAGTAGCCCGCAGGTGATTTTGGCGTGTCCGGCTGGTGGTTCCGTCGTGCTCGGCAGGTGGTTCAGGCGTGGCCGGCAGGTGGTTCCAGTCTGTCCAGTACGTGCTTCCAGATTGTCCTGCACGTGGTACTGGTACGTCTGAGAGGTGGTTCCGCCATGGCTGGCAGGTGATTCCGGACTGTCCCCCAGGTGGTTCTCGCACAGCCAGCTGTTGATTTTGGCCTGTCTGGCAAGTGGTTCCGGCAAGGGGAGCAGGTGGCTCTGGCGTGCTCGGCAGGTGGTTCCGGCAGTCAGGCAGGTTGTTCCGGTGAGTCCCGTAAGTCGTACCGGCACTGTGTGGGCACGTGCTTGGCACGCGTGAGGTGGTTCTGGTGCCCCCAGCAGGTGATTCTGGAGTGTCGGTTAAGTGGTTCTGGTGTAGCCGGCAGTTCCTTTTGGCGTGTCCGGCATGATTGTCCTGCCAGTCGAGCAGGTGGTTCCGGCGAGCTCTGCAGGTGGTTCCAGTCTGTCCAGGATGTGGTTCCAGCGTGTCCGGAACGTGGTTCTGTTACGTCTGAGAGGTGGTTCCTGCATGCCAGGCAGGTGATTTTGGACTGTCCGCCAGGTGTTTCTAGCATAGCCAGCTGTTGATTTTGGCCTGTCTGGCAGGTGGTTCCGGCCTATCGAGCAGGCGTCTCCGGTGTGCTCGGCTGGTGGTTCTGGGATATCTGGCAGGTGGTTCCGGTCTGTCCGGTAGGTGTTTCCGGCGTGTCCGACACGTCCTTCTGGCATGTCTAAGAGGTGGTTCCGGCATGCCCGGCAGGTTCTCCCGGAGTGTCTGCCGAGTGGTTCTGGCGTAGCCGGCGGGTAATTTGGCATGTCCAGCAGGTGGTCCTCGGGAGTGGATCAGGTGGTTCCGGCATACTCGGCAGGTGGTACCGGCGTGTCCGGAACATGGTTCTGGCAAGTCTGAGGGGTGGTTCCGGCATGCCCGACCTGTGATTCCGGAGTGTCCGCCAAGTGGTTCTGGCGTACTCGGCATGTGATTTTGGCGTGTCCGGCAGGTGTTTCTTGCGAGTCGAGCAGGTGGCTCATGCATGCTCAGCAGGTGCTTCCGGCGTGTCCGGCATGTGGTTCTGGTGTGTCTGAGAGCTGGTTCTGGCATGTCCGGCAGATGATTTCGGAGTGTCCACAAAGTGGTTCTGGCATACCTGGCAGGTGATTGTGGCATGTGCGGCAGGTGGTTCTGGCGAGTCGAGCAGGTGGTTCCGGCGTGCTCGGCAGGTGCTTCCGGTGTCCTTGGCACGTGGTTCTGACATGTCTGAGAGGTGCTTCCGACATGCCCGGCAGGTGATTCCGGTGTGTTCGCCAAGTGTTTCTGGCGTAGCCGGCAGGTGATTTTGCATGTCCGGGGGTGGTTCCGGCGAATCGCGCCGAGTGTTTCCGGCGTGTCCGGCAGGTGGTTCCGGTCTGTCCGGCAGGGTGTTCTGGGGTGTCCGGCACGAGGTTCTGGCACGTCTGAGAGATTGTGACGGCATGCCCTTCACGTGATTCCGGCTTGTCTGCCAAGTGCTTCTGGTGTAGCAGGCAGGTGATTTTGGCGTGTGTGGCAGGTGTTTCCTGCGAGTCGAGCAGGTGGCTCAGGCATGCTCAGCAGGTGCTTCTGGCGTCTCCGGCAGGTTGTTGTGGTGTGTCTGAGAGCTGCTTCTGGCATGTCTGGCAGATGATTCCGGAGTGACCACCAAGTGGTTCTGGCATACCCGGCCGGTGGTTTTTGCGTGTCAGGTAGGTGGTTCCGGCGAGTCGAGCAAGTGGTTCCAGTGTGCTCGGCAGGTGGTTCAGGCGGGTCTGGCAGGTGGTTTCAGTCTGTTCGGGGTGTGGTTCCGGCATCTCGGGCACATGGTTCTGGCACGTCTGAGATGTGGTTCTGGCAGGCCCGACAGTGGTTCTGGCGAGTCGAGCAGGTGGTTCCGGCGTGCTCGGCAGCTGCTTCCGGGGTCATTGGCACGTGGTTCTGGCATGTCTGAGAGGTGGTTCCGGCATGCCCGGCAGGTGATTCCGGAGTGTTCACCAAGTGGTTCTGGCGTAGCCGGCAGGTGATTTTGCATGTCCGGCGGTGGTTCCGGCGGGTCGAGCCGGTGGTTCCGTCCTGTCCGGCAGGTGGTTGCGGTCTGTCCGGCAGGTGGTGCTGGGGTGTCCGCCACGTGCTTCTGGTACGTCTGAGAGGTGGTTCTAGCATGCCCGGCAGGTCATCCCGGAGAGTTCTCCAAGTGGTTCTGGTGTACGCCGCAGGTGATTTTGGCGTGTCCGGCAGGTGGTTCCGTCGTGCTCGGCAGGTGGTTCAGGCGTGGCCGGCAGGTGGTTCCAGTCTGTCCAGTAAGTGATTCCAGCTTGTCCGGCACGTGGTTCTTGTACGTCTGAGAGGTGGTTCCGCCATGGCTGGCAGGTGATTCCGGACTGTCCCCCAGGTGGTTCTGGCATAGCCAGCAGTTGATATTGGCCTGTCCGGCCAGTGGATCCGGCGAGTCGAGCAGGTGGCTGTGGCGTGTTCAGCAGGTGGTTCAGGCGTGGCCGGCAGGTGGTTCCAGTCTGTCCAGTACGTGTTTCCAGATTGTCCGGCACGTGGTTCTGGTACGTCTGAGAGGTGGTTCCACCATGGCTGGCAGGTGATTCCGGACTGTCCCCCAGGTGGTTCTCGCACAGCCAGCTGTTGATTTTGGCCTGTCTGGCAGGTGGTTCCGGCAAGGGGAGCAGGTTGCTCTGGCGTGCTCGGCAGGTGGTTCCGGCATGTCAGGCAGGTGGTTCCGGTCTGTCCCGTAGGTCGTTCCGGCATGTCCGGCACGTGCTTCTGGCACGTCTGAGAGGTGGTTCTGGCATGCCAGACAGGTGATTCTGGAGTGTCCGTTAAGTGGTTCTCTTGTAGCCGGCAGTTCCTTTTGGCGTGTCTGGCACGATTGTCCTGCCAGTCGAGCAGGTGGTTCCAGTGAGCTCCGCAGGTGGTTCCAGTCTGTCCAGGATGTGGTTCCAGTGTGTCTGGAATGTGGTTCTGTTACGTCTCAGAGGTGGTTCCTGCATGACAGGCAGGTGATTTTGGACTGTCCGCCAGGTGGTTCTAGCATAGCCAGCTGCTGATTTTGGCCTGTCTGGCAGGTGGTTCCGGCCTATCGAGCAGGCGGCTCCGGCGTGCTCGGCAGGTGGTTTCGGGATGTCTGGCAGGTGGTTCCGGTCTGTCCGGTAGGTGTTTCCGGCGTGTCCGACACGTCCTTCTGGCATGTCTAAGAGGTGGTTCCGGCATGCCCGGCAGGTTATTCCGGAGTGTCTGCCGAGTGGTTCTGGCGTAGCCAGCAGGTGATTCTGGCGTGTCCAGCAGGTGGTCCTCGGGAGTGGATCAGGTGGTTCCGGCATACTCGGCAGGTGGTACCGGCGTGTCCGGAACATGGTTCTGGCAAGTCTGAGAGGTGGTTCCGGCATGCCCGACCTGTGATTCCGGAGTGTCCGCCAAGTGGTTCTGGCGTACTCGGCAGGTGATTTTGGCGTGTCCGGCAGGTGTTTCTTGCGAGTCGAGCAGGTGGCTCAGGCATGCTCAGCAGGTGCTTCCGGCGTGTCCGGCATGTGGTTCTGGGGTGTCTGAGAGCTGGTTCTGGCATGTCCGGCAGATGATTTCGGAGTGTCCACAAAGTGGTTCTGGCATACCTGGCAGGTGATTTTGGCGTGTGCGGCAGGTGGTTCTGGCGAGTCGAGCAGGTGGTTCCGGCGTGCGCGGCAGGTGCTTCCGGTGTCCATGGCACGTGGTTCTGACATGTCTGAGAGGTGCTTCCACATGCCCGGAAGGTGATTCCGGTGTGTTCGCCAAGTGTTTCTGGCGTAGCCGGCAGGTGATTTTGCATGTCCGGGGGTGGTTCCGGCGAGTCGCGCCGGTGGTTCTGGCGTGTCCGGCAGGTGGTTGCGGTCTGTCCGGCAGAGTGTTCTGGGGTGTCCGGCACGAGGTTCTGGCACGTCTGAGAGATTGTGACGGCATGCCCTTCACGTGATTCCGGCTTGTCTGCCAAGTGCTTCTGGTGTAGCAGGCAGGTGATTTTGGTGTGTCTGGCAGGTGTTTCTTGCGAGTCTAGCAGGTGGCTCAGGCATGCTCAGCAGGTGCTTCTGGCGTCTCCGGCAGGTTGTTCTGGTGTGTCTGAGAGCTGCTTCTGGCATGTCTGGCAGATGATTCCGGAGTGACCACCAAGTGGTTCTGGCATACCCGGCCGGTGGTTTTTGCGTGTCAGGTAGGTGGTTCCGGCGAGTCCAGCAGGTGGTTCCAGTGTGCTCGGCAGGTGGTTCAGGCGGGTCTGGCAGGTGGTTTCAGTCTGTTCGGGGTGTGGTTCCGGCATCTCGGGCACATGGTTCTGGCACGTCTGAGATGTGGTTCTGGCAGGCCCGACAGGTGTTTCCGGAGTGTCCGCCAAGCGGTTCTGGCGTAGCTGGCAGGTGATATTGGCGTGACCGGCAGGTGCTTCCAGGAAGCCCGGCAGTTGATTCCGAAGTGTTCACCAACTGGTTGCGGCGTAGCTAGCAGGTGATTTTGGCGTGTCCGGCAGGTGGTTCTGTGGAGTGGATCAGGAACTTCCGGCATTCTCAGCAGGTGCTTCCGCAGTCTCCAGCATGTTGTTGTGGCACCTCTGAGAGGTTGTTCCAACATGCCCAGCAGGTGATTCTGGAGTGTCCGACAAGTGGTTGTGGAGTAGCCGGCTGGTGATTTTGGCGTGTCCGGCAGGTGGTTCTCGCGAGTCAAGCAGGTGGTCCCTGCGTGTCCGGAAGGTGATTCCGGTCTGTCCTGGAGGTGGTTCCGGAGTGTCTGCCGAGTGGTTCTGGCGTAGCCGGCAGGTGATTTTGGCATGACCGGCAGGTGGTTCCGGCAAGCGCGGCAGGTGATTCCGAAGTGTTCACCAACTGGTTGTGGCGTAGCCGGCAGGTGATTTTGGCGTGTCCGGCAGGTGGTTCTGGCGAGTCGAGAAGGTGGTTCTGGCGTGTCCGGCAGGTGTTTGCAGTCTGTCCATGACGTGGTTCCGGCATGCCCTCCAGGTGATTCTGGAGTGTCCACCAAGTGGTTTTGGCATAGCCGGCATATGATTTTGGACTGTCAGGCAGGTGGTTCCGGCATGTCCAGCAGGTGTTTCCGGCGAGCTCGGCAGTTGCTTCCAGTCTCTCCGGCATGTGGTTCTGGCACCTCTGAGAGGTGGTTCCGGCATGCCCGGCAGCTGATACCGGAGTGCCTGCCGAGTGGTTGTGGCGTAGCCGGCAGGTGATTTTGGCGTGTCCGGCAGGTGGTTCTGGCGAGTCGAGAAGGTGGTTCCGGCGTGCTCAGCAGGTGCTTCCGGGGTCATTGGCACGTGGTACTGGCATGTCTGAGAGGTGGTTCCGGCATGCCCGGCAAGTGATTCCGGAGTGTTCGCCAAGTGGTTCTGGTGTAGCCGGCAGGTGATTTTGCATGTCCGGCGGTGGTTCCGGCGGGTCGAGCCGATGGCTGCGGTCTGTCCGGCAGGTGGTTGCGGTCTGTCCGGCAGGTGGTGCTGGGGTGTCCGCCACGTGCTTCTGGTACGTCTGAGAGGTGGTTCCAGGATGCCCGGCAGGTCATCCCGGAGAGTTCTCCAAGTGGTTCTGGTGTAGCCCGCAGGTGATTTTGGCGTGTCCGGCAGGTGGTTCCGTCGTGCTCGGCAGGTGGTTCAGGCGTGCCCGGCAGGTGGTTCCAGTCTGTCCAGTAAGTGTTTCCAGCTTGTCCGGCAGGTGTTTCTTGTACGTCTGAGAGGTGGTTCCGCCATGGCTGGCAGGTGATTCCGGACTGTCCCCCAGGTGGTTCTGGCATAGCCAGCAGTTGATATTGGCCTGTCCGGCTGGTGGATCCGGCGAGTCGAGCAGGTGGCTGTGGCGTGTTCAGCAGGTGGTTCCGGCGTGTCTGGCAGGTGGTTCCGTTCTGTCCGATAGGTCGTTCCGGCATGTCCGGCACGTGCTTCTGGAACGTGTGAGAGGTGGTTCTGGCATGCCAGGCAGGTGATTCTGGAGTGTCGGGTAAGTTGTTCTGGTGTAGCCGAAAGTTCATTTTGGCGTGTCCAGCACGTGGGTCGTGCGAGTCGAGCAGGTGGTTCCAGAGTGCTCGGCAGGTGGTTCCAGACTGCCCAGGACGTGGTTCCAGCGTGTCCGGCTCGTGGTTCCGTTACATCTGAGAGGTGGTTCCTGCATGCCCGGCAGGTGATTCCGGACTGTCCGCCAGATGGTTCTCGCATAGCCAGCTGTTGATTTTGGCCTGTCTGGCAGGTGGTTCCGGTCTGTCCGGTAGGTGTTTCCGGCGTGTCCGACACGTCCTTCTGGCATGTCTAAGAGGTGGTTCCGGCATGCCCAGCAGGTTATTCCGGAGTGTCTGCCGAGTGGTTCTGGCGTAGCCAGCAGGTGATTCTGGCGTGTCCAGCAGGTGGTCCTCGGGAGTGGATCAGGTGGTTCCGGCATACTCGGCAGGTGGTACCGGCGTGTCCAGAACATGGTTCTGGCAAGTCTGAGAGGTGGTTCCGGCATGCCCGACCTGTGATTCCGGAGTGTCCGCCAAGTGGTTCTGGCGTACTCGGCAGGTGATTTTGGCGTGTCCGGCAGGTGTTTCTTGCTAGTCGAGCAGGTGGCTCAGGCATGCTCAGCAGGTGCTTCCGGCGTGTCCGGCATGTGGTTCTGGGGTGTCTGAGAGCTGGTTCTGGCATGTCCGGCAGATGATTTCGGAGTGTCCACAAAGTGGTTCTGGCATACCTGGCAGGTGATTTTGGCGTGTGCGGCAGGTGGTTCTGGCGAGTCGAGCAGGTGGTTCCGGCGTGCTCGGCAGGTGCTTCCGGTGTCCTTGGCACGTGGTTCTGACATGTCTGAGAGGTGCTTCCGACATGCCCGGCAGTTGATTCCGGTGTGTTCGCCAAGTGTTTCTGGCGTAGCCGGCAGGTGTTTTTGCATGTCCGGGGTTGGTTCCGGCGAGTCACGCCGGTGGTTCCGGCGTGTCCGGCAGGTGGTTCCGGTCTGTCCGGCAGGGTGTTCTGGGGTGTCCGGCACGAGGTTCTGGCACATCTGAGAGATTGTGACGGCATGCCCTTCACGTGATTCCGGCTTGTCTGCCAAGTGCTTCTGGTGTAGCAGGCAGGTGATTTTGGCGTGTGTGGCATGTGTTTCTTGCGAGTCGAGCACGTGGCTCAGGCATGCTCAGCAGGTGCTTCTGGCGTCTCCGGCAGGTTGTTCTGGTGTGTCTGAGAGCTGCTTCTGGCATGTCTGGCAGATGATTCCGGAGTGACCACCAAGTGGTTCTGGCATACCCGGCCGGTGGTTTTTGCGTGTCAGGTAGGTGGTTCCGGCGAGTCGAGCAGGTGGTTCCAGTGTGCTCGGCAGGTGGTTCAGGCGGGTCTGGCAGGTGGTTTCAGTCTGTTCGGGGTGTGGTTCCGGCATCTCGGGCACATGGTTCTGGCACGTCTGAGATGTGGTTCTGGCAGGCCCGACAGGTGTTTCCGGAGTGTCCGCCAAGCGGTTCTGGCGTAGCTGGCATGTGATATTGGCGTGACCGGCAGGTGCTTCAAGCAAGCCCGGCAGTTGATTCCGAAGTGTTCACCAACTGGTTGTGGCGTAGCCGGCAGGTCATTTTGGCGTGTCCAGCAGGTGGTTCTGTGGAGTGGATCAGGAACTTCCGGCCTTCTCAGCAGGTGCTTCCGCAGTCTCCAGCATGTTGTTGTGGCACCTCTGAGAGGTGGTTCCAACATGCCCGGCAGGTGATTCTGGAGTGTCCGACAAGTGGTTCTGGAGTAGCCGGCTGGTGATTTTGGCGTGTCCGGCAGGTGGTTCTCGCGAGTCAAGCAGGTGGTCCCGGCGTGTCCAGCAGGTGATTCCGATCTGTCCTGGACGTGGTTCCGGAGTCTCTGCTGAGTGGTTCTGGCGTAGCCGGCATGTGGTTTTGGCGTGACCGGCAGGTGGTTCCGGCAAGCGCGGCAGGTGATTCCGAAGTGTTCACCAACTGGTTGTGGCGTAGCCGGCAGGTGATTTTGGCGTGTCCGGCAGGTGGTTCTGGCGAGTCGAGAAGGTGGTTCTGGCGTGTCCGGCAGGTGTTTGCAGTCTGTCCATGACGTGGTTCCGGCATGCCCTCCAGGTGATTCTGGAGTGTCCACCAAGTGGTTTTGGCATAGCCGGCATATGATTTTGGACTGTCAGGCAGGTGGTTCCGGCATGTCCAGCAGGTGTTTCCGGCGAGCTCGGCAGTTGCTTCCAGTCTCTCCGGCATGTGGTTCTGGCACCTCTGAGAGGTGGTTCCGGCATGCCCGGCAGCTGATACCAGAGTGCCTGCCGAGTGGTTGTGGCGTAGCCGGCAGGTGATTTTGGCGTGTCCGGCAGGTGGTTCTGGCGAGTCGAGCAGGTGGTTCCGGCGTGCTCGGCAGCTGCTTCCGGGGTCATTGGCACTTGGTTCTGGCATGTCTGAGAGGTGGTTCCGGCATGCCCGGCAGGTGATTCCGGAGTGTTCGCCAAGTGGTTCTGGCGTAGCCGGCAGGTGATTTTGCATGTCCGGCGGTGGTTCCGGCGGGTCGAGCCGGTGGTTCCGGCCTGTCCGGCAGGTGGTTGCGGTCTGTCCGGCAGGTGGTGCTGGGCTGTCCGCCACGTGCTGCTGGTACGTCTGAGAGGTGGTTCCAGCATGCCCGGCAGGTCATCCCGGAGAGTTCTCCAAGTGGTTCTGGTGTACCCCGCAGGTGATTTTGGCGTGTCCGGCAGGTGGTTCCGTCGTGCTCGGCAGGTGGTTCAGGCGTGGCCGGCAGGTGGTTCCAGTCTGTCCAGTACGTGTTTCCCGCTTGTCCGGCACGTGGTTCTTGTACGTCTGAGAGGTGGTTCCGCCATGGCTGGCAGGTGATTCCGGACTGTCCCCCAGGTGGTTCTGGCATAGCCAGCAGTTGATATTGGCCTGTCCAGCCGGTGGATCCGGCGAGTCGAGCAGGTGGCTGTGGCGTGTTCAGCAGGTGGTTCCGGCGTGTCTGGCAGGTGGTTCCGTTCTGTCCGATAGGTCGTTCCGGCATGTCCGGCACGTGCTTCTGGAACATGTGAGAGGTGGTTCTGGCATGCCAGGCAGGTGATTCTGGAGTGTCGGGTAAGTGGTTCTGGTGTAGCCGAAAGTTCATTTTGGTGTGTCCAGCTCGTGGGTCGTGCGAGTCGAGCAGGTGGTTCCAGAGTGCTCGGTAGGTGGTTCCAGACTGCCCAGGACGTGGTTCCAGCGTGTCCGGCTCGTGGTTCCGTTACATCTGAGAGGTGGCTCCTGCATGCCCGGCAGGTGATTCCGGACTGTCCGCCAGATGGTTCTCGCATAGCCAGCTGTTGATTTTGGCCTGTCTGGCAGGTGGTTCCAGCCTATCGAGCTGGCGGGTCCGGCGTGCTCGGCAGGTGGTTCCGGGATGTCTGGCAGGTGGTTCCGGTCTGTCCGGTAGGTGTTTCCGGCGTGTCCGACACGTCCTTCTGGCATGTCTAAGAGGTGGTTCCGGCATGCCCGGCACGTTATTCCGGAGTGTCTACCGAGTGGTTCTAGCGTAGCCAGCAGGTGATTCTGGCGTGTCCAGCAGGTGGTCCTCGGGAGTGGATCAGGTGGTTCCGGCATACTCGGCAGGTGGTACCGGCGTGTCCGGATCATGGTTCTGGCAAGTCTGGGAGGTTGTTCCGGCATGCCCGACCTGTGATTCCGGAGTGTCCGCCAAGTGGTTCTGGCGTACTCGGCAGGTGATTTTGGCGTGTGCGGCAGGTGGTTCTGGCGAGTCGAGCAGGTGGTTCCGGCGTGCTCGGCAGGTGCTTCCGGTGTCCTTGGCACGTGGTTCTGACATGTCTGAGAGGTGCTTCCGACATGCCCGGCAGGTGATTCCGGTGTGTTCGCCAAGTGTTTCTGGCGTAGCAGGCAGGTGTTTTTGCATGTCCGGGGGTGGTTCCGGCGAGTAACGCCGGTGGTTCCGGCGTGTCCGGCAGGTGGTTCCGGTCTGTCCGGCAGGGTGTTCTGGGGTGTCCGGCACGAGGTTCTGGCACGTCTGAGAGATTGTGACGGCATGCCCTTCACGTGATTCCGGCTTGTCTGCCAAGTGCTTCTGGTGTAGCAGGCAGGTGATTTTGGCGTGTGTGGCATTTGTTTCTTGCGAGTCGAGCACGTGGCTCAGGCATGCTCAGCAGGTGCTTCTGGCGTCTCCGGCAGGTTGTTCTGGTGTGTCTGAGAGCTGCTTCTGGCATGTCTGGCAGATGATTCCGGAGTGACCACCAAGTGGTTCTGGCATACCTGGCCGGTGGTTTTTGCGTGTCAGGTAGGTGGTTCCGGCGAGTCGAGCAGGTGGTTCCAGTGTGCTCGGCAGGTGGTTCAGGCGGGTCTGGCAGGTGGTTTCAGTCTGTTCGGGGTGTGGTTCCGGCATCTCGGGCACATGGTTCTGGCACGTCTGAGATGTGGTTCTGGCAGGCCCGACAGGTGTTTCCGGAGTGTCCGCCAAGCGGTTCTGGCGTAGCTGGCAGGTGATATTGGTGTGACCGGCAGGTGCTTCCAGCAAGCCCGGCAGTTGATTCCGAAGTGTTCACCAACTTGTTGTGGCGTAGCCGGCAGGTGATTTTGGCGTGTCCAGCAGGTGGTTCTGTGGAGTGGATCAGGAACTTCCGGCCTTCTCAGCAGGTGCTTCCGCAGTCTCCAGCATGTTGTTGTGGCACCTCTGAGAGGTGGTTCCAACATGCCCGGCAGGTGATTCTGGAGTGTCCGACAAGTGGTTGTGGAGTAGCCGGCTGGTGATTTTGGCGTGTTCAGCAGGTGGTTCTCGCGAGTCAAGCAGGTGGTCCCGGCGTGTCTGGCAGGTGATTCCCGTCAGTCCTGGAGGTGGTTCCGGAGTCTCTGCTGAGTGGTTCTGGCGTAGCCGGCAGGTGATTTTGGCGTGACCGGCAGGTGGTTCCGGCAAGCGCGGCAGGTGATTCCGAAGTGTTCACCAACTGGTTGTGGCGTAGCCGGCAGGTGATTTTGGCGTGTCCGGCAGGTGGTTCTGGCGAGTCGAGAAGGTGGTTCTGGCGTGTCTGGCAGGTGTTTGCAGTCTGTCCATGACGTGGTTCCGGCATGCCCTCCAGGTGATTCTGGAGTGTCCACCAAGTGGTTTTGGCATAGCCGGCATATGATTTTGGACTGTCAGGCAGGTGGTTCCGGCATGTCCAGCAGGTGTTTCCTGCGAGCTCGGCAGTTGCTTCCAGTCTCTCCGGTATGTGGTTCTGGCACCTCTGAGAGATGGTTCTGGCATGCCCGGCAGCTGATACCGGAGAGCCTGACAAGTGGTTGTGGCGTACCCGGCAGGTGATTTTGGCGTGTCCGGCAGGGGGTTCTGGCGAGTCAAGCAGGTGGTCCCGGCGTGTCCGGCAGGTGATTCCGGTCTGTCCTGGAGGTGGTTCTGGAGTCTCTGCCGAGAGGTTCTGGCGTAGCCGGCAGGTGATTTTGGCGTGTCCGGCAGGTGGTTCTGGCGAGTCGAGCAGGTGGTTCCGGCGTGCTCGGCAGGTGCTTCCGGGGTCATTGGCACGTGGTTCTGGGATGTCTGAGAGGTGGTTCCGGCATGCCCGGCAGGTGATTCCGGAGTGTTCGCCAAGTGGTTCTGGCGTAGCCGGCAGGTGATTTTGCATGTCCGGCGATGGTTCCGGCGGGTCGAGCAGGTGGTTCCGGCCTGTCCGGCAGGTGGTTGCGGTCTGTCCGGCAGGTGGTGCTGGGGTGTCCGCCACGTGCTTCTGGTACGTCTGAGAGGTGGTTCCAGCATGCCCGGCAGGTCATCCCGGAGAGTTCTCCAAGTGGTTCTGGTGAAGCCCGCAGGTCATTTAGGCGTTTCCGGCAGGTGGTTCCATGGTGCTCGGTAGGTGGTTCAGGCGTGGCCGGCAGGTGGTTCCAGTCTGTCCAGTAAGTGTTTCCAGCTTGTCCGGCACGTGGTTCTTGTACGTCTGAGAGGTGGTTCCGCCATGGCTGGCAGGTGATTCCGGACTGTCCCCCAGGTGGTTCTGGCATAGCCAGCAGTTGATATTGGCCTGTCCGGCCGGTGGATCCGGCGAGTCGAGCAGGTGGCTGTGGCGTGTTCAGCAGGTGGTTCCGGCGTGTCTGGCAGGTGGTTCCGTTCTGTCCGATAGGTCATTCCGGCATGTCCGGCACGTGCTTCTGGAACGTGTGAGAGGTGGTTCTGGCATGCCAGGCAGGTGACTCTTCAGTGTCGGGTAAGTGGTTCTGGTGTAGCCGAAAGTCCATTTTGGCGTGTCCAGCACGTGGGTCGTGCGAGTCAAGCAGGTGGTTCCGGAGTGCTCGGCAGGTGGTTCCAGTCTGTCCAGGACGTGGTTCCAGCGTGTCCGGCTCGTGGTTCCGTTACATCTGAGAGGTGGTTCCTGCATGCCCGGCAGGTGATTCCGGACTGTCCGCCAGATGGTTCTCGCATAGGCAGCTGTTGATTTTGGCCTGTCTGGCTGGTGCTTCCGGTGAGTCGAACAGGTGGCTCCGGCGTGCTCGGCAGGTGGTTCAGGCGGGTCTGGCAGGTGGTTTCCGTCTGTTCGGGGTGTGGTTCCGGCATCACACGCACAAGGTTCTGGCACGTCTGAGATGTAGTTCTGGCCGGCCCGACAGGTGTTTCCGCAGTGTCGACAAGTGGTTCTGGCGTAGTTGGCAGGTGACTTTGACATGACCGGCAGGTGGTTCCAGCAAGCCCGGCAGGTGATGGGGAAGTGTTCACCAACTGGTTGTGGCGAAGCCGGCAGGTGATTTTTGCATGACTGGCAGTTGGTTCTGGCGAGTCGAGCAGGTGGTTCCGGCATGCTCGGCAGGTGCTTCTGGTGTCATTGGCACGTGGTTCTGGCATGTCTGAGAGGTGGTTCCGGCATGCCCGGCAGGTGATTCCGGAGTGTTTGCCAAGTGGTTCTGGTGTAGCCGGCAGGTGATTTTGCATGTCTGGCAGTGGTTCCGGCGGGTCGAACCGGTGGTTCCCGCGTGTCCGGCAGGTGGTTGCAGTCTGTCTGGCAGGTGGTTCTGAGGTGTCCGGCAGGAGGTGCTGGCACGTCTGTGAGGTTGTGCCGGCATGCCCTTCACGTGATTCCGGCTTGTCCCCCAAGTGGTTCTGGTGTAGCGGGCAGGTGATTTTGGTGTGTCCTGCAGGTGGGACCGGTGAGTCAAGCAGTGGTTCCGGCGAGTGGTTCCTGTGGTTCCAGTCTGTCCGGGAGATGGTTCCGGCCTGTCCGGCACGTGCTTCTGGCACTTCTGAGAGGTTGTGCTGGCATGCCCGGCAGGTGATTCCGGAGTGTCCGCCAAGTGGTTCTGGCGTAGGCGGCCGGTGATTTTGGCGTGTCCGGCAGGTGGTTCTGGTACGTCTCAGAGGTGGTTCCACATGCCCAACAGGTGATTCCGGACTGTCTGCCACATGGTTCTGGCACGTCTGAGAGGTGGTTCCAGCATGCCCGGCAGGTCATCCCGGAGAGTCCTCCAAGTGGTTCTGGAGTAGCCCGCAGGTGATTTTGGCGTGTCCGGCAGGTGGTTCCGTCGTGCTCGGCAGGTGGCTCTGGCGTGCTCGGCAGGTGGTTCTGGCATGTCAGGCAGGCGGTACCGGTCTGTCCCGTAGGTCGTTCCGGCATGTCCGGCACGTGCTTCTGGCACGTCTGAGAGGTGGTTCTGGCATGCCAGGCAGGTGATTCTGGAGTGTCGGTTAAGTGGTTCTGGTGTAGCCGGCAGTTCCTTTAGGCGTGTCCGGCACGATTGTCCTGCCAGTCGAGCAGGTGGTTCCGGCGAGCTCGGCAGGTGGTTCCAGTCTGTCCAGGATGTGGTTCCAGCGTGTCCGGATCGTGGTTCTGTTACGTCTGAGAGGTGGTTCCTGCATGCCAGGCAGGTGATTTTGGACTGTCCGCCAGGTGGTTCTAGCATAGCCAGCTGTTGATTTTGGCCTGTCTGGAAGGTGGTTCCGGCCTATCGAGCAGGCGGCTCCAGCGTGCTCGGCAGGTGGTTCCGGTCTGTCCGGTAGGTGTTTCCGGCGTGTCCGACACGTCCTTCTGGCATGTCTAAGAGGTGGTTCCGGCATGCCCGGCACGTTATTCCGGAGTGTCTGCCGAGTGGTTCTGGCGTAGCCAGCAGGTGATTTTGGCGTGTCCAGCAGGTGGTCCTCGGGAGTGGATCAGGTGGTTCCGGCATACTCGGCAGGTGGTACCGGCGTGTCCGGAACATGGTTCTGGCAAGTCTGAGAGGTGGTTCCGGCATGCCCGACCTGTGATTCCAGAGTGTCCGCCAAGTGGTTCTGGCGTACTCGGCAGGTGATTTTGGCGTGTCCGGCAGGTGTTTCTGGCGAGTCGAGCAGGCGGCTCCGGCATGCTCGGCAGGTGCTTCCGGCGTCTCCGGCACGTGGTTCTGGTGTGTCTGAGAGCTGGTTCCGGCATGTCCGGCAGATGATTCCGGAGTGTCCGCCAAGTGGTTCTGGCATACCCAGCTGGTGCTTTTGGCATGTCAGGTAGGTGATTCCAGCGAGTCGAGCAGGTGGCTCCGGCGTGCTCGGCAGGTTGTTCAGACGGGTCTGGCAGGTGTTTTCCGTCTGTTCGGGGTGTGGTTCCAGCATCTCATGCACATGGTTCTGGCACGTCAGAGATGTGGTTCCGGCCGGCCCGACAGGTGTTTCCACAGTGTCCGCCAAGTGGTACTGGCGTAGTTGGCAGGTGATTTTGGCATGACCGGCATGTGGTTCCAGCAAGCCTGGCAGGTGATTCCGAAGTGTTCCCCAACTGGTTGTGGCGTAGCCGTCAGGTGATTTTTGCGTGTCCGGCAGGTGGTTCTGGCGAGTCGAGCAGGTGGTTCCGGCGTGCTCAGCAGGTGGTTCAGGCGGTTTTGGCAGGTGGTATCCGTCTGTTCGGGGTGTGGTTCCAGCATCTCATGAACACGTTTCTGGCACATCTGAGATGTGGTTCCGGCCGGCCCGACAGGTGTTTCCGCAGGGTCCGCCAAGCGGTTCTGGCGTAGTTGGCAGGTGATTTTGGCATGACCGGCATGTGGTTCCAGCAAGCCTGGCAGGTGATTCCAAAGTGTTCACCAACTGGTTGTGGCGTAGCCGGCAGGTGATTTTTGCGTGTCCGGCAGGTGGTTCTGGCGAGTCGAGCAGGTGGTTCCGGCGTGCTCGGCTGGTGCTTCCGGAGTCATTGGCACGGGGTTATGGCATGTCTGAGAGGTGGTTCCGGCATGCCCGGCAGGTGATTCCGGAGTGTTCGCCAAGTGTTTCCGGCGTAGCCGGCAGGTGATTTTGCATGTCCAGCGGTGGTTCCGGCGGGTCGAGCCGGTGGTTCCGGCGTGTCCGGCAGGTGGTTCCGGTCTGTCCAGCAGGTGGTTCTGTGGTGTCCGGCACGAGGTTCAGTCTGAGAGGCTGTGCCGGCATGCCCCTCACGTGATTCCGGCTTGTCCCCGAAGTGGTGCTTGCGTAGCGGGCAGGTGATTTTGGCATGTCCGGCAGGTGGTTCAGGCGAGTTGAGCAGGTGGTTGCGACGTGCTCGGCAGGTGCTTCCGGCGTCTCCGACACGTGTTTCTGGCACATCCGACTGGTGGTTCTGGCATGCCCAAAAGTGGATTCCGGTCTGTCCGGTAGGTGGTTCCGGCGTGCACGGCACGTGGTTCTGGTACGTGTCAGAGGTGGTTGCGTATGCCCAACAGGTGATTCCGGACTGTCCGCCACATGGTTCTGGCACGTCTGAGAGGTGGTTCCAACATGCCCGGCAAGTGATTCCGGAGTGTTCGCCAAGTGGTTCTGGCATAGTCGGCAGGTGATTTTGGCATGTCCGGCAGGTGGTTCAGGCGAGTTGAGCAGGTGGTTGCGACGTGCTCGGCAGGTGCTTCCGGCGTCTCCGACACGTGTTTCTGGCACATCTGACAGGTGGTTCCGGCATGCCCGAAAGGTGATTCCGGTCTGTCCGGTAGGTGGTTCCAGCCTGCACGGCATGTGGTTCTGGTACGTCTCAGAGGTGGTTGCGCATGCCCAACAGGTGATTCCGGACTGTCCGCCACAAGGTTCTGGCACGTCTAAGAGGTGGTTCCGGCATGCCCGGCAGGTCATCCCAGAGAGTCCTCCAAGTGGTTCTGGCATAACACGCAGGTGATTTTGGTGTGTCTGGCAGGTTGTTCCGTTGTGCTTGGCAGGTGGTTCAGGCTTGGCCGGCAGGTGGTTCCAGACTGTCCAGGACGTGTTTCCAGCTTCTCCAGCAGGTGGTTCTGGTACGTCTGAGAGGTGGTTCCGCCATGGCTGGCAGGTGATTCCGGACCGTCCCCCAGGTGGTTCTGGCATAGCCAGCAGTTGATATTGGCCTGTCCGGCAGGTGGTTCCAGCGAGTCGAACAGGTGGCTCCGGCGTGCTCGGCAGGTGGTTCCGGTCTGTCCTGTAGGTGATTCAGGCGTGTCCGGCACGTGCTTCCGGCACGTCTGAGAGGTGGTTCCGGCATGCGCGACAGGTGATTTCGGAGTGTCCGCCAGGTGGTTCTGGCGTACCCGGCAGGTGATTTTGGCGTGTCCGGCAGGCGTTTCTGGCGAGTCGAGCAGGTGGCTCCGGCATGCTCGGCAGGTGCTTCCGGCGTCTCCGGCACGTGGTTCTGGTGTGTCTGAGAGCTGGTTCCGGCATGTCCGGCAGATGATTCCGGAGTGTCCGCCAAGTGGTTCTGGCATACCCGGCTGGTGATTTGGGCATGTCAGGTAGGTGGTTCCGGCGAGTCGAGCAGGTGGCTCCGGCGTGCTCGGCAGGTTGTTCAGACGGGTCTGGCAGGTGTTTTCCGTCTGTTCGGGGTGTGGTTCCAGCATCTCATGCACATGGTTCGGGCACGTCTGAGATGTGGTTCCGGCCGGCCCGACAGGTGTTTCCAAAGTGTCCGCCAAGAGGTACTGGCGTAGTTGGCAGGTGATTTTGGCATGACCGGCAGGTGGTTCCAGCAAGCCCGGCAGGTGATTCCGAAGTGTTCCCCAACTGGTTGTGGCGTAGCCGGCAGGTGATTTTTGCGTGTCCGGCAGGTGGTTCTGGCGAGTCGAGCAGGTGGTTGCGGCGTGCTCGGCAGGTGCTTCCGGGGTCATTGGCACGTGGTTCTGGCATATCTGAGAGGTGGTTCCGGCATGCCCGGCAGGTGATTCCGGAGTGATCGCCAAGTGTTTCCGGCGTAGCCGGCAGGTGATTTTGCATGTCCAGCGGTCGTTCCGGCGGGTCGAGCCGGTGGTTCCGGCGTGTCCGGCAGGTGGTTCCGGTCTGTCCGGCAGGTGGTTCTGTGGTGTCTGGCACGAGGTTCAGTCTGAGAGGCTGTGCCGGCATGCCCCTCACGTGATTCCGGCTTGTCCCCGAAGTGGTGCTGGTGTAGCGGGCAGGTGATTTTGGCGTGTCTGGCAGGTGGTTCAGGCGAGTTGAGCAGGTGGTTGCGACTTGCTCGGCAGGTGCTCCGGCGTCTCCGGCACGTGTTTCTGGCACATCTGACTGGTGGTTCCGGCATGCCCAAAAGTTGATTCCGGTCTGTCCGGTAGGTGGTTCCGGCGTGCACGGCACGTGGTTCTGGTACGTGTCAGAGGTGGTTGCGTATGCCCAACAGGTGATTCCGGACTGTCCGCCACGTGCTTCTGGCACGTCTGAGAGGTGGTTCCAACATGCCCGGCAGGTCATTTCGGAGAGTCGTCCAAGTGGTTCTGGCGTAGCCCGCAGGTGATTTTGGCGTGTCCGGCAGGTGGTTCCGCCGTGCTCGGCAGGTGGTTCAGGCATGGCCGTCACGTGGTTCCAGTCTGTCCAGGACGTGTTTCCAGCTTCTCCGGCAGGTGGTTCTGGTACGTCTGAGAGGTGGTTCCGCCATGGCTGGCAGGTGATCCCGGACTGTCCCCCAGGTGGTTCTGGCATAGCCAGCAGTTGATATTGGCCTGTCCGGCAGGTGGTTCCAGCGAGTCGAACAGGTGGCTCCGGCGTTCTTGGCAGGTGGTTCCGGTCTGTCCGGTAGGTGTTTCCGGCGTGTCTGGCACGTGCTTCCGGCACGTCTGAGAGGTGGTTCCGGCATGCGCGGCAGGTGATTCCGGAGTGTCCGCCAGGTGGTTCTGGGATACCCGGCAGGTGATTTTGGCGTGTCCGGCAGGTGTTTCTGGCGAGTCGAGCAGGTGGCTCCGGCATGCTCGGCAGGTGCTTCCGGCGTCTCCGGCACTTGGTTTTGGTGTGTCTGAGAGCTGGTTCCGGCATGTCCGGCAGATGATTCCGGAGTGTCCGCCAAGTGGTTCTGGCATACCCAGCAGGTGATTTTGGCGTGTCAGAGAGGTGGTACCGGTGAGACGAGCAGGTGGTTCCGGCGAGCTCAGCAGGTGGTTCAGGCGGTTCTGGCAGGTGGTATCCGTCTGTTCGGGGTGTGGTTCCAGCATCTCATGAACACGTTTCTGGCACGTCTGAGATGTGGTTCCAGCCGGCCCGACAGGTGTTTCCGCAGTGTCCGCCAAGCGGTTCTGGCGTAGTTGGCAGGTGATTTTGGCATGACCGGCAGGTGGTTCCAGCAAGCCCGGCAGGTGATTCCGAAGTGTTCCCCAACTGGTTGTGGCGTAGCCGGCAGGTGATTTTTGCGTGTCTGGCAGGTGGTTCTGGCGAGTCGAGCAGGTGGTTCCGGCGTGCTCGGCAGGTGCTTCCGGGGTCATTGGCACGTGGTTCTGGCATATCTGAGAGGTGGTTCCGGCATGCCCGGCAGGTGATTCCGGAGTGTTCGCCAAGTGTTTCCGGCGTAGCCGGCAGGTGATTTTGCATGTCCAGCGATTGTTCCGGCGGGTCGAGCCGGTGGTACCGGCGTGTCCGGCAGGTGGTTCCGGTCTGTCCGGCAGGTGGTTCTGTGGTGTCCGGCACGAGGTTCAGTCTGAGAGGCTGTGCCGGCATGCCCCTCACGTGATTCCGGCTTGTCCCCGAAGTGGTGCTGGTGTAGCGGGCTGGTGATTTTGGCGTGTCCGGCAGGTGGTTCCGCCGTGCTCGGCAGGTGGTTCAGGCATGGCCGTCACGTGGTTCCAGTCTGTCCAGGACGTGTTTCCAGCTTCTCCGGCAGGTGGTTCTGGTACGTCTGAGAGGTGGTTCCGCCATGGCTGGCAGGTGATCCCGGACTGTCCCCCAGGTGGTTCTGGCATAGCCAGCAGTTGATATTGGCCTGTCCGGCAGGTGGTTCCAGCGAGTCGAACAGGTGGCTCCGGCGTTCTTGGCAGGTGGTTCCGGTCTGTCCGGTAGGTGTTTCCGGCGTGTCTGGCACGTGCTTCCGGCACGTCTGAGATGTGGTTCCAGCCGGCCCGACAGGTGTTTCCGCAGTGTCCGCCAAGCGGTTCTGGCGTAGTTGGCAGGTGATTTTGGCATGACTGGCAGGTGGTTCCAGCAAGCCTGGCAGGTGATTCCAAAGTGTTCGCCAACTGGTTGTTGCGTAGCCGGCAGGTGATTTTTGCGTGATCGGCAGGTGGTTCTGGCGAGTCGAGCAGGTGGTTCCGGCGTGCTCGGCTGGTTCTTCCGGGGTCATTGGCACGGGGTTCTGGCATGTCTGAGAGGTGGTTCCTGCATGCCCGGCAAGTGATTCCGGAGTGTTCGCCAAGTGGTTCTGGCATAGTCGGCAGGTGATTTTGGCATGTCCGGCAGGTGGTTCAGGCGAGTTGAGCAGGTGGTTCCAACGTGCTTGGCAGGTGCTTCCGGCGTCTCCGGCACGTGTTTCTGGCACATCTGACAGGTGGTTTCGGCATGCCCGACAGGTGATTCCGGTCTGTCCGGTAGGTGGTTCCAGCCTGCACGGCATGTTGTTCTGGTACGTCTCAGAGGAGGTTGCGCATGCCCAACAGGTGATTCCAGACTGTCCGCCACATGGTTCTGGCACGTCTGAGAGGTGGTTCCGGCATGCCCGGCAGGTCATCCCAGAGAGTCCTCCAAGTGGTTCTGGCATAACAAGCAGGTGATTTTGGCGTGACTGGCAGGTTGTTCCGTTGTGCTTGACAGGTGGTTCAGGCTTGGCCGGCAGGTGGTTCCAGACTGTCCAGGACGTATTTCCAGCTTGTCCGGCAGATGGTTCTGGTACGTGTGAGAGGTGGTTCCCCATGGCTGGCAGGTGATTCCGGACTGTCCCCCATGTGGTTCTGGCATAGCCAGCAGTTAATATTGGCCTGTCCGGCAGGTGGTTCCAGCGAGTCGAACAGGTGGCTCCGGCGTGCTCGGCAGGTGGCTCCAGCCTGTCCGGTAGGTGATTCCGGCGTGTCCGGCACGTGCTTCCGGCACGTCTGAGAGGTGGTTCCGGCATGCGCGACAGGTGATTTCGGAGTGTCCGCCAGGTGGTTCTGGCGTACCCGGCAGGTGATTTTGGCGTGTCCGGCAGGTGTTTCTGGCGAGTCGAGCAGGTGGCTCCGGCGTGCTCGGCATGTGGTTCAGGCGGGTCTGGCAGGTGATATCCGTCTGTTCGGGGTGTGGTTCCGGCATCACACGCACAAGGTTCTGGCACGTCTGAGATGTAGTTCTGGCCGGCCCGACAGGTGTTTCCGCAGTGTCGACAAGTGGTTCTGGCGTAGTTGGCAGGTGATTTTGACATGACCGGCAGGTGGTTCCAGCAAGCCCGGCAGGTGATGGGGAAGTGTTCACCAACTGATTGTGGCGAAGCCGGCAGGTGATTTTTGCATGACTGGCAGGTGGTTCTGGCGAGTCGAGCAGGTGGTTCCGGCATGCTCGGCAGGTGCTTCTGGTGTCATTGGCACGTGGTTCTGGCATGTCTGAGAGGTGGTTCCGGCATGCCCGGCAGGTGATTCCGGAGTGTTTGCCAAGTGGTTCTGGTGTAGCCGGCAGGTGATTTTGCATGTCTGGCAGTGGTTCCGGCGGGTCGAACCGGTGGTTCCCGCGTGTCCGGCAGGTGGTTGCAGTCTGTCTGGCAGCTGGTTCTGAGGTGTCCAGCAGGAGGTTCTGGCACGTCTGTGAGGTTGTGCCGGCATGCCCTTCCCGTGATTCCGGCTTGTCCCCCAAGTGGTTCTGGTGTAGCGGGCAGGTGATTTTGGTGTGTCCTGCAGGTGGGACCGGTGAGTCAAGCAGTGGTTCCGGCGAGTGTTTCCTGTGGTTCCAGTCTGTCCGGGAGATGGTTCCGGCCTGTCCGGCACGTGCTTCTGGCACTTCTGAGAGGTTGTGCTGGCATGCCCGGCAGGTGATTCCGGAGTGTCCGCCAAGTGGTTCTGGCGTAGGCGGCAGGTGATTTTGGCGTGTCCGGCAGGTGGTTCTGGTATGTCTCAGAGGTGGTTCCACATGCCCAACAGGTGATTCCGGACTGTCTGCCACATGGTTCTGGCACGTCTGAGAGGTGGTTCCAGCATGCCCGGCAGGTCATCCCGGAGAGTCCTCCAAGTGGTTCTGGAGTAGCCCGCAGTTGATTTTGGCGTGTCCGGCAGGTGGTTCCGTCGTGCTCGGCAGGTGGTTCAGGCGTGGCCGGCTGGTGGTTCCAATCTGTCCAGTACGTGTCTCCAGATTGTCCGGCACGTGGTTCTGGTACGTCTGAGAGGTGGTTCCGCCATGGCTGGCAGGTGATCCCGGACTTTCCCCCAGGTGGTTCTCGCACAGCCAGCTGTTGATTTTGGCCTGTCTGGCAGGTGGTTCAGGCAAGGGGAGCAGGTGGCTCTGGCGTGCTCGGCAGGTGGTTCTGGCATGTCAGGCAGGTGATTCTGGAGTGTCGGTTAAGTGGTTCTGCTGTAGCCGGCAGTTCGTTTTGGCGTGTCCTGCACGATTGTCCTGCCAGTCGAGCAGGTGGTTCCGGCGAGCTTGGCAGGTGGTTCCAGTCTGTCCAGTACGTTTTTCCAGATTGTCCGGCACGTGGTTCTGGTACGTCTGAGAGGTGGTCCCGCCATGGATGGCAGGCGATTCTGGACTGTCCCCCAGGTGGTGCTCGCACAGCCAGCTGTTGATTTTGGCCTGTCTGGCAGGTGGTTCCGGCATGTCAGGCAGGTGGTTCCGGTCTGTCCCGTAGGTCGTTCCGGCATGTCCGGCACGTGCTTCTGGCACGTCTGAGAGGTGGTTCTGGCATGCCAGGCAGGTGATTCTGGAGTGTCGGTTAAGTGGTTCTGGTGTAGCCGGCAGTTCCTTTAGGCGTGTCCAGCACGATTGTCCTGCCAGTCGAGCAGGTGGTTCCGGCGAGCTCGGCAGGTGGTTCCAGTCTGTCCAGGATGTAGTTCCAGCGTGTCCGGAACGTGGTTCTGTTACGTTTGAGAGGTGGTTCCTGCATGCCAGGCAGGTGATTTTGGACTGTCCGCCAGGTGGTTCTAGCATAGCCAGCTGTTGATTTTGGCCTGTCTGGCAGGTGGTTCCGGCCTATCGAGCAGGCGGCTCCGGCGTGCTCGGCAGGTGGTTCCGGTCTGTCCGGTAGGTGTTTCCGGCGTGTCCGACACGTCCTTCTGGCATGTCTAAGACGTGGTTCCGGCATGCCCGGCAGCTTATTCCGGAGTGTCTGCCGAGTGGTTCTGGCGTAGCCAGCAGGTGATTTTGGCGTGTCCAGCAGGTGGTCCTCGGGAGTGGATCAGGTGGTTCCGGCATACTCGGCAGGTGGTACCCGCGTGTCCGGAACATGGTTCTGGCAAGTCTGAGAGGTGGTTCCGGCATGCCCGACCTGTGATTCCGGAGTGTCCGCCAAGTGGTTCTGGCGTACTCGGCAGGTGATTTTGGCGTGTCCGGCAGGTGTTTCTGGCGAGTCGAGCAGGTGGCTCAGGCATGCTCAGCAGGTGCTTCCGGCGTGTCCGGCATGTGGTTCTGGTGTGTCTGAGAGCTGGTTCTGGCATGTCCGGCAGATGATTTCGGAGTGTCCACAAAGTGGTTCTGGCATACCTGGCAGGTGATTTTGGCGTGTGCGGCAGGTGGTTCTGGCGAGTCGAGCACGTGGTTCCGGCGTGCTCGGCAGGTGCTTCCGGTGTCCTTGGCACGTGGTTCTGACATGTCTGAGAGGTGCTTCCGACATGCCCGGCAGGTGATTCCGGTGTGTTCGCCAAGTGTTTCTGGCGTAGCCGGCAGGTGATTTTGCATGTCCGGGGGTGGTTCTGGCGAGTCGCGCCGGTGGTTCCGGCGTGTCCGGCAGGTGGTTCCGGTCTGTCCGGCAGGGTGTTCTGGGGTGTCCGGCACGAGGTTCTGGCACGTCTGAGAGATTGTGACGGCATGCCCTTCACGTGATTCCGGCTTGTCTGCCAAGTGGTTCTGGTGTAGCCCGCAGGTGATTTTGGCGTGTCCGTCAGGTGGTTCCATCGTGCTCGGCAGGTGGTTCAGGCGTGGCCGGCAGGTGGTGCCAGTCTGTCCAGTAAGTGTTTCCAGCTTGTCCGGCACGTGGTTCTGGTACGTCTGAGAGGTGGTTCCGCCATTGCTGGCAGGTGATTCCGGACTGTCCCCCAGGTGGTTCTGGCATAGCCAGCAGTTGATATTGGCCTGTCCGGCCGGTGGATCCGGCGAGTCGAGCAGGTGGCTGTGGCGTGTTCAGCAGGTGGTTCCGGCGTGTCTGGCAGGTGGTTCCGTTCTGTCCGATAGGTCGTTCCGGCATGTCCGGCACGTGCTTCTGGAACGTGTGAGAGGTGGTTCTGGCATGCCAGGCAGGTGACTCTGCAGTGTCGGGTAAGTGGTTCTGGTGTAGCCGAAAGTCCATTTTGGCGTGTCCAGCACGTGGGTCGTGCGAGTCGAGCAGGTGGTTCCGGAGTGCTCGGCAGGTGGTTCCAGTCTGTCCAGGACGTGGTTCCAGCGTGTCCGGCTCGTGGTTCCGTTACATCTGAGAGGTGGTTCCTGCATGCCCGGCAGGTGATTCCAGACTGTCCGCCAGATGGTTCTCGCATAGCCAGCTGTTGATTTTGGCCTGTCTGGCAGGTGCTTCCGGTGAGTCGAACAGGTGGCTCCGGCGTGCTCGGCAGGTGGTTCAGGCGGGTCTGGCAGGTGGTTTCCGTCTGTTCGGGGTGTGGTTCCGGCATCACACGCACAAGGTTCTGGCACGTCTGAGATGTAGTTCTGGCCGGCCCGACAGGTGTTTCCGCAGTGTCGACAAGTGGTTCTGGCGTAGTTGGCAGGTGATTTTGACATGACCGGCAGGTGGTTCCAGCAAGCCCGGCAGGTGATGGGGAAGTGTTCACCAACTGGTTGTGGCGAAGCCGGCAGGTGATTTTTGCATGACTGGCAGGTGGTTCTGGCGAGTCGAGCAGGTGGTTCCGGCATGCTCGGCAGGTGCTTCTGGTGTCATTGGCACGTGGTTCTGGCATGTCTGAGAGGTGGTTCCGGCATGCCCGGCAGGTGATTCCGGAGTGTTTGCCAAGTGGTTCTGGTGTAGCCGGCAGGTGATTTTGCATGTCTGGCAGTGGTTCCGGCGGGTCGAACCGGTGGTTCCCGCGTGTCCGGCAGGTGGTTGCAGTCTGTCTGGCAGCTGGTTCTGAGGTGTCCGGCAGGAGGTGCTGGCACATCTGTGAGGTTGTGCCGGCATGCCCTTCACGTGATTCCGGCTTGTCCCCCAAGTGGTTCTGGTGTAGCGGGCAGGTGATTTTGGTGTGTCCTGCAGGTGGGACCGGTGAGTCAAGCAGTGGTTCCGGCGAGTGGTTCCTGTGGTTCCAGTCTGTCCGGGAGATGGTTCCGGCCTGTCCGGCACGTGCTTCTGGCACTTCTGAGAGGTTGTGCTGGCATGCCCGGCAGGTGATTCCGGAGTGTCCGCCAAGTGGTTCTGGCGTAGGCGGCAGGTGATTTTGGCGTGTCCGGCAGGTGGTTCTGGTACGTCTCAGAGGTGGTTCCACATGCCCAACAGGTGATTCCGGACTGTCTGCCACATGGTTCTGGCACGTCTGAGAGGTGGTTCCAGCATGCCCGGCAGGTCATCCCGGAGAGTCCTCCAAGTGGTTCTGGAGTAGCCCGCAGGTGATTTTGGCGTGTCCGGCAGGTGGTTCCGTCGTGCTCGGCAGGTGGTTCAGGCGTGGCCGGCAGGTGGTTCCAGTCTGTCCAGTACGTGTTTCCAGATTGTCCGGCACGTGGTTCTGGTACGTCTGAGAGGTGGTTCCGCCATGGCTGGCAGGTGATTCCGGACTGTCGCCCAGGTGGTTCTCGCACAGCCAGCTGTTGATTTTGGCCTGTCTGGCAGGTGGTTCCGGCAAGGGGAGCAGGTGGCTCTGGCGTGCTCGGCAGGTGGTTCCGGCATGTCAGGCAGGTGGTTCCGGTCTGTCCCGTAGGTCGTTCCGGCATGTCCGGCACGTGCTTCTGGCACGTCTGAGAGGTGGTTCTGGCATGCCAGGCAGGTGATTCTGGAGTGTCGGTTAAGTGGTTCTGGTGTAGCCGGCAGTTCCTTTAGGCGTGTCCGGCACGATTGTCCTGCCAGTCGAGCAGGTGGTTCCAGCGTGCTCGGCAGGTGGTTCCAGTCTGTCCAGGATGTGGTTCCAGCGTGTCCGGAACGTGGTTCTGTTACGTGTGAGAGGTGGTTCCTGCATGCCAGGCAGGTGATTTTGGACTGTCCGCCAGGTGGTTCTAGCATAGCCAGCTGTTGATTTTGGCCTGTCTGGCAGGTGGTTCCGGCCTATCGAGCAGGCGGCTCCGGCGTGCTCGGCAGGTGGTTCCGGTCTGTCCGGTAGGTGTTTCCGGCGTGTCCGACACGTCCTTCTGGCATGTCTAAGACGTGGTTCCGGCATGCCCGGCAGCTTATTCCGGAGTGTCTGCCGAGTGGTTCTGGCGTAGCCAGCAGGTGATTTTGGCGTGTCCAGCAGGTGGTCCTCGGGAGTGGATCAGGTGGTTCCGGCATACTCGGCAGGTGGTTCCGGCGTGTCCGGAACATGGTTCTGGCAAGTCTGAGAGGTGGTTCTGGCATGCCCGACCTGTGATTCCGGAGTGTCCGCCAAGTGGTTCTGGCGTACTCGGCAGGTGATTTTGGCGTGTCCGGCAGGTGTTTCTGGCGAGTCGTGCAGGTGACTCAGGCATGCTCAGCAGGTGCTTCCGGCGTGTCCGGCATGTGGTTCTGGTGTGTCTGAGAGCTGGTTCTGGCATGTCCGGCAGATGATTTCGGAGTGTCCGCCAAGTGGTTCTGGCATACCCAGCATGTGATTTTGGCGTGATCGGCAGGTGGTTCTGGCGAGTTGAGCAGGTGGTTCCGGCGTGCTCTGCTGGTGCTTCCGGGGTCATTGGCACGGGGTTCTGGCATGTCTGAGAGGTGGTTCCTGCATGCCCGGCAAGTGATTCCGGAGTGTTCGCCAAGTGGTTCTGGCATAGTCGGCAGGTGATTTTGGCATGTCCGGCAGGTGGTTCAGGCGAGTTGAGCAGGTGGTTCCAACGTGCTTGGCAGGTGCTTCCGGCGTCTCCGGCACGTGTTTCTGGCACATCTGACAGGTGGTTCCGGCATGCCCGACAGGTGATTCCCGTCTGTCCGGTAGGTGGTTCCAGCCTGCACGGCATGTGGTTCTGGTACGTCTCAGAGGTGGTTGCGCATGCCCAACAGGTGATTCCGGACAGTCCGCCACATGGTTCTGGCACGTCTTAGAGGTGGTTCCGGCATGCCAGGCAGGTCATCCCAGAGAGTCCTCCAAGTGGTTCTGGCATAACACGCAGGTGATTTTGGTGTGTCTGGCAGGTTGTTCCGTTGTGCTTGGCAGGTGGTTCAGGCTTGGCCGGCAGGTGGTTCCAGACTGTCCAGGACGTGTTTCCAGCTTCTCCGGCAGGTGGTTCTGGTACGTCTGAGAGGTGGTTCCGCCATGGCTGGCAGGTGATTCCGGACCGTCCCCCAGGTGGTTCTGGCATAGCCAGCCGTTGATATTGGCCTGTCCGGCAGGTGGTTCCAGCGAGTCGAACAGGTGGCTCCGGCGTGCTCGGCAGGTGGCTCCGGTCTGTCCGGTAGGTGATTCCGGCGTGTCCGGCACGTGCTTCCGGCACGTCTGAGAGGTGGTTCCGGCATGCGCGACAGGTGATTTCGGAGTGTCCGCCAGGTGGTTCTGGCGTACCCGGCAGGTGATTTTGGTGTGTCCGGCAGGTGTTTCTGGCGAGTCGAGCAGGTGGCTCCGGCATGCTCGGCAGGTGCTTCCGGCGTCTCCGGCACGTGGTTCTGGTGTGTCTGAGAGCTGGTTCCGGCATGTCCGGCAGATGATTCCGGAGTGTCCGCCAAGTGGTTCTGGCTTACCCGGCTGGTGATTTGGGCATGTCAGGTAGGTGGTTCCGGCGAGTCGAGCAGGTGGCTCCGGCGAGTCGAGCAGGTGGCTCCGGCGTGCTCGGCAGGTGGTTCAGGCGGTTCTGGCAGGTGGTATCCGTCTGTTCGGGGTGTGGTTCCAGCATCTCATGAACACGTTTCTGGCACGTCTGAGACGTGGTTCCGGCCGGCCCGACAGATGTTTCCACAGTGTCCGCCAAGTGGTACTGGCGTAGTTGGCAGGTGATTTTGGCATGACCGGCAGGTGGTTCCAGCAAGCCCGGCAGGTGATTCCGAAGTGTTCCCCAACTGGTTCTGGCGTACCCGGCAGGTGATTTTGGTGTGTCCGGCAGGTGGTTCTGGCGAGTCGAGCAGGTGGTTCCGGCGTGCTCTGCTGGTGCTTCCGGGGTCATTGGCACGGGGTCCTGGCATGTCTGAGAGGTGGTTCCTGCATGCCCGGCAAGTGATTCCGGAGTGTTCGCCAAGTGGTTCTGGCATAGTCGGCAGGTGATTTTGGCATGTCCGGCAGGTGGTTCAGGCGAGTTGAGCAGGTGGTTCCAACGTGCTTGGCAGGTGCTTCCGGCGTCTCCGGCACGTGTTTCTGGCACATCTGACAGGTGGTTCCGGCATGCCCGACAGGTGATTCCGGTCTGTCCGGTAGGTGGTTCCAGCCTGCACAGCATGTGGTTCTGGTACGTCTCAGAGGAGGTTGCGCATGCCCAACAGGTGATTCCAGACTGTCCGCCACATGGTTCTGGCACGTCTGAGAGGTGGTTCCGGCATGCCCGGCAGGTCATCCCAGAGAGTCCACCAAGTGGTTCTGGCATAGCACGCAGGTGATTTTGGCGTGACTGGCAGGTTGTTCCGTTGTTCTTGACAGGTGGTTCAGGCTTGGCCGGCAGGTGGTTCCAGACTGTCCAGTACGTATTTCCAGCTTGTCCGGCAGGTGGTTCTGGTACGTCTGAGAGGTGGTTCCGCCATGGCTGGCAGGTGATCCCGGACTGTCCCCCATGTGGTTCTGGCATAGCCAGCAGTTAATATTGGCCTGTCCGGCAGGTGGTTCCAGCGAGTCGAACAGGTGGCTCCGGCGTGCTCGGCAGGTGTTTCCGGTCTGTCCGGTAGGTGTTTCCGGCGTGTCTGGCACGTGCTTCCGGCACGTCTGAGAGGTGGTTCCGGCATGCGCGACAGGTGATTTCGGAGTGTCCGCCAGGTGGTTCTGGCGTACCCGGCAGGTGATTTTGGCATGTCCGGCAGGTGTTTCTGGCGAGTCGAGCAGGTGGCTCCGGCATGCTCGGCAGGTGCTTCCGGCGTCTCCGGCACGTGGTTCTGGTGTGTCTGAGAGCTGGTTCCGGCATGTCCGGCAGATGATTCCGGAGTGTCCGCCAAGTGGTTCTGGCATACCCGGCTGGTGATTTTGGCACGTCAGGTAGGTGGTTCCGGCGAGTCGAGCAGGTGGCTCCGGCGTGCTCGGCAGGTTGTTCAGACGGGTCTGGCAGGTGTTTTCCGTCTGTTCGGGGTGTGGTTCCAGCATCTCATGCACATGGTTCTGGCACGTCTGAGACGTGGTTCCGGCCGGCCCGACAGGTGTTTCCACAGTGTCCGCCAAGTGGTACTGGCGTAGTTGGCAGGTGATTTTGGCATGACCGGCAGGTGGTTCCAGCAAGCCCGGCAGGTGATTCCGAAGTGTTCCCCAACTGGTTGTGGCGTAGCCGGCAGGTGATTTTTGCGTGTCCGGCAGGTGGTTCTGGCGAGTCGAGCAGGTGGTTCCGGCGTGCTCGGCAGGTGCTTCCGGGGTCATTGGCACGTGGTTCTGGCATATCTGAGAGGTGGTTCCGGCATGCCCGGCAGGTGATTCCGGAGTGATCGCCAAGTGTTTCTGGCGTAGCCGGCAGGTGATTTTGCATGTCCAGCGGTCGTTCCGGCGGGTCGAGCCGGTGGTTCCGGCGTGTCCGGCAGGTGGTTCCGGTCTGTCCGGCAGGGTGTTCTGTGGTGTCCGGCACGAGGTTCAGTCTGAGAGGCTGTGCCGGCATGCCCCTCACGTGATTCCGGCTTGTCCCCGAAGTGGTGCTGGTGTAGCGGGCAGGTGATTTTGGCGTGTCCGGCAGGTGGTTCAGGCGAGTTGAGCAGGTGGTTGCGACGTGCTCGGCAGGTGCTTCCGGCGTCTCCGGCACGTGTTTCTGGCACATCCGACTGGTGGTTCCGGCATGCCCAAAAGTGGATTCCGGTCTGTCCGGTACGTGGTTCCGGCGTGCACGGCACGTGGTTCTGGTACGTCTCAGAGGTGGTTGCGTATGCCCAACAGCTGATTCCGGACTGTCCGCCACGTGCTTCTGGCACGTCTGAGAGGTGGTTCCAACATGCCCGGCAGGTCATTTCGGAGAGTCGTCCAAGTGGTTCTGGCGTAGCCCGCAGGTGATTTTGGCGTGTCCGGCAGGTGGTTCCACCGTGCTCAGCAGGTGGTTCAGGCATGGCCGTCACGTGGTTCCAGTCTGTCCAGGACGTGTTTCCAGCTTCTCCGGCAGGTGGTTCTGGTACGTCTGAGAGGTGGTTCCGCCATGGCTGGCAGGTGATCCCCGACTGTTCCCCAGGTGGTTCTGGCATAGCCAGCAGTTGATATTGGCCTGTCCGGCAGGTGGTTCCAGCGAGTCGAACAGGTGGCTCCGGCGTTCTTGGAAGGTGGTTCCGGTCTGTCCTGTAGGTGTTTCCGGCGTGTCTGGCACGTGCTTCCGGCACGTCTGAGAGGTGGTTCCGGCATGCCCGGCAGGTCATCCCAGAGAGTCCTCCAAGTGGTTCTGGCATAACACGCAGGTGATTTTGGCGTGTCTGGCAGGTTGTTCCGTTGTGCTTGGCAGGTGGTTCAGGCTTGGCCGGCAGGTGGTTCCAGACTGTCCAGGACGTGTTTCCAGCTTGTCCGGCAGGTGGTTCTGGTACGTCTGAGAGGTGGTTCCACCATGGCTGGCAGGTGATTCCGGACTGTCCCCCAGGTGGTTCTGGCATAGCCAGCAGTTCATATTGGCCTTTCCGGCAGGTGGTTCCAGCGAGTCGAACAGGTGGCTCCGGCGTGCTCGGCAGGTGGTTCCGGTCTGTCCGGTAGGTGATTCCGGCGTGTCCGGCACGTACTTCCGGCACGTCTGAGAGGTGGTTCCGGCATGCGCGACAGGTGATTTCGGAGTGTCCACCAGGTGGTTCTGGCATAGCCAGCAGTTCATATTGGCCTTTCCGGCAGGTGGTTCCAGCGAGTCGAACAGGTGGCTCCGGCGTGCTCGGCAGGTGGTTCCGGTCTGTCCGGTAGGTGATTCCGGCGTGTCCGGCACGTACTTCCGGCACGTCTGAGAGGTGGTTCCGGCATGCGCGACAGGTGATTTCGGAGTGTCCACCAGGTGGTTCTGGCGTACCCGGCAGGCGATTTTGGCGTGTCTGGCAGGTGTTTCTGGCGAGTCGAGCAGGTGGTTCCGGCGATGCTCGGCAGGTGCTTCCGCTCTGGGTTCCAGCGTCTCCGGCACGTGTTTCTGGTGTGTCTGAGAGCTGGTTCCGGCATGTCCAGCAGATGATTCCGGAGTGTCCGCCAAGTGGTTCTGGCATACCTGGCTGGTGATTTCGGCATGTCGAGGTGGTTCCGGCCTATCGAGCAGGCGGCTCCGGCGTGCTCGCAGGTGGTTCCGGTCTGTCCGGTAGGTGTTTCCGGCGTGTCCGACACGTCCTTCTGGCATGTCTAAGACGTGGTTCCGGCATGCCCGGCAGCTTATTCCGGAGTGTCTGCCGAGTGGTTCTGGCGTAGCCAGCAGGTGATTTTGGCGTGTCCAGCAGGTGGTCCTCGGGAGTGGATCAGGTGGTTCCGGCATACTCGGCAGGTGGTACCGGCGTGTCCGGAACATGGTTCTGGCAAGTCTGAGAGGTGGTTCCGGCATGCCCGACCTGTGATTCCGGCGTGTCCGCCAAGTGGTTCTGGCGTACTCGGCAGGTGATTTTGGCGTGTCCGGCAGGTGTTTCTTGCGAGTCGAGCAGGTGGCTCAGGCATGCTCAGCAGGTGCTTCCGGCGTGTCCGGCACGTGGTTCTGGTGTGTCTGAGAGCTGGTTCTGGCATGTCCAGCAGATGATTTCGGAGTGTCCACAAAGTTGTTCTGGCATACCTGGCAGGTGATTTTGGCGTGTGCGGCAGGTGGTTCTGGCGAGTCGAGCAGGTGGTTCCGGCGTGCTCGGCAGGTGCTTCCGGTGTCCTTGGCACGTGGTTCTGACATGTCTGAGAGGTGCTTCCGACATGCCCGGCAGGTGATTCCGGTGTGTTCGCCAAGTGTTTCTGGCGTAGCCGGCAGGTGATTTTGCATGTCCGGGGGTGGTTCCGCTGAGTCGCGCCGGTGGTTCCGGCGTGTCCGGCAGGTGGTTCCGGTCTGTCCGGCAGGGTGTTCTGGGGTGTCCGGCACGAGGTTCTGGCACGTCTGAGAGATTGTGACGGCATGCCCTTCACGTGATTCCGGCTTGTCTGCCAAGTGCTTCTGGTGTAGCAGGCAGGTGATTTTGGCGTGTCTGACAGGTGTTTCTTGCGAGTCGAGCAGGTGGCTCAGGCATGCTCAGCAGGTGCTTCTGCGCGTCTCCGGCAGGTTGTTCTGGTGTGTCTGAGAGCTGCTTCTGGCATGTCTGGCAGATGATTCCGGAGTGACCACCAAGTGGTTCTGGCATACCCGGCCGGTGGTTTTTGCGTGTCAGGTAGGTGGTTCCGGCGAGTCGAGCAGGTGGTTCCAGTGTGCTCGGCAGGTGGTTCCGGCGGGTCTGGCAGGTGGTTTCAGTCTGTTCGGGGTGTGGTTCCGGCATCTCGGGCACATGGTTCTGGCACGTCTGAGATGTGGTTCTGGCATGCCCGACAGGTGTTTCCGGAGTGTCCGCCAAGCGGTTGTGGCGTAGCCGGCAGGTGATTTTGGCGTGTCCAGCAGGTGGGTCGTGCGAGTCGAGCAGGTGGTTCCGGAGTGCTCGGCAGGTGGTTCCAGTCTGTCCAGGACGTGGTTCCAGCGTGTCCGGCTCGTGGTTCCGGTACCTCTGAGAGGTGGTTCCTGCATGCCCGGCAGGTGATTCCGGAGTGTCCGCCAATGGTTGTCGAGTAGCCGGCTGGTGATTTTGGCGTGTCCGGCAGGTGGTTCCGGCGAGTCAAGCAGGTGGCTCCGGCGTGCTCGGCAGGTGATTTGGCGGGTCTGGCAGGTGGTTTCCGTCTGTTCGGAGGTGGTTCCGGAATCTCTGCCCAATGGTTCTGGCACGTCCGAGATGAGTTCTGGCAGGCCCGACAGGTGTTTCCGGCAGTGTCGACAGGTGGTTCTGGCGTGTCGGCAGGTGATTTTGACATGACCGGCGGTGGTTCCAGCAAGCCCTGCAGGTGATTCTGGAAGTGTCCACCAACTGGTTGTGGCGATAGCCGGCAGGTGATTTTGGCTGTCAGGCAGGTGGTTCCGGCGAGTCCAGCAGGTGTTTCCGGCGAGCTCGGCAGGTGCTTCCGGTGTCTCCGGCATGTGGTTCTGGCACCTCTGAGAGGTGGTTCCGGCATGCCCGGCAGGTGATTCCGGAGTGTCTGCCAAGTGGTTGTGGCGTAGCCGGCAGGTGATTTTGGCGTGTCCGGCAGGTGGTTCTGGCGAGTCGAGCAGGTGGTTCCGGCGTGTCGGCAGGTGGTTGCGGTCTGTCTCCGGCAGCTGGTTCTGGTGTGTCCGGAGGAGGTGCTGGACGGAGGTTGCCGGCATGTCCTTCACATGATTCCGGATTGTCCGCCAAGTGGTTCTGGTGTAGCGGGCAAGTGATTTTGGCGTGTCCGGGAGGTGGGACCGGTGAGTCGAGCAGTGGTTCCGGCGAGTGGTTCCTGTGGTTCTAGTCTGTCCGGGAGATGGTTCCGGCCTGTCCGGCACGTGCTTCTGGCACTTCTGAGAGGTTGTGCTGGCATGCCCGGCAGGTGATTCCGGAGTGTCCGCCAAGTGGTTCTGGCATAGCCAGCAGTTGATATTGGCCTGTCCGGCAGGTGGATCCGCCGAGTCGAGCAGGTGGCTGTGGCGTGTTCAGCAGGTGGTTCCGGCGTGTCTGGCAGGTGGTTCTGTTCTGTCCGATAGGTCGTTCCGGCATGTCCGG
>NW_027228596.1:0-36822 GCF_037783145.1 Equus przewalskii | reverse complement strand
CTGCCGGCTACGCCGAACCACTTGTCGAACACTCCGGTATCACGTGCCGGGCATGCCGGAACCACCTCTCAGAGGTGCCAGAACCACATGCCAGACACTCCGGAATCACCTGCCGGGCATGCCGGAACCACCTGCTGGACATGCCGGAACCACCGGCTCGACTCGCCGGAACCCTTGCCGGACATGCAAAATCACCTGCCGGCTACGCCAGAACCACTTGGCGAACACTCCGGAATCACCTGCCGGGCATGGCGGAACCACCTCTCAGACATGCCGGAACCACATGCCAATGACACCGGAAGCACCTGCCGAGCACGCCAGAACCACCTGCTCGACTCGCCAAAACCACCTTCTGGACTGGCCAAAATCACCTGCCGGCTATGCCAGAACCACTCGGCAGACACTCCGGAATCACAGGCCAGGCATTCCGGAACCACCTCTCAGAGCTGCCAGAACCACATGCCGGACACTCCGGAATCACCTGCCGGGCATGCTGGAACCACGTGCTGGACATGCCGGAACCACCTGCCGGACATGCCGGAACCACCTGCCGGACATTCCGGATCCATCGGCTCGACTCGCCGGAACCATTGCCGGACATGCAAAATCACCTGCCGGCTATGCCAGAACCACTTGGCGAACACTCCGGTATCACCTGCCGGGCATGCCGGAACCACCTCTCAGAGGTGCCAGAACCACATGCCGGACACTCCGGAATCACCTGCCGGGCATGCCGGAACCATCTGCCGGACATGCCGGAACCACCGGATCGACTCGCCGGAACCATTGCCGGACATGCAAAATCACCTGCCGGCTACGCCAGAACCACTTGGCGAACACTCCGGTATCACCTGCCGGGCATGCCGGAACCACCTCTCAGAGGTGCCAGAACCACATGCCGGAAACTCCGGTATCACCTGCCGGGCATGCCGGAATCAACTCTCCGGGCATGCCGGAACCACCGGACACTCCACCGGAGCCACCTGCTGGACATGCCGGAATCACCTGCCGGACATGCCGGCACCACCGGCTCGACTCGCCGGAACCATTGCCGGACATGCAAAATCACCTGCCGGCTACACCAGAACCACTTGGCGAACACTCCGGAATCACCTGCCGGGCATGGCGGAACCACCTCTCAGACATGCCGGAACCACATGCCAATGACACCGGAAGCACCTGCCGAGCACGCCAGAACCTCCTGCTCGACTCGCCAAAACCACCCACTGGACACGCCAAAATCACCTGCCGGCTACGCCAGAACCACTCGGCAGAAACTCCGGAATCACCTGCCGGGCTGGCTGGAACCACCTGCCGGTCACGCCAACATCACCTGCCAGCTACGCCGGAACCACTTGGCGGACGCTCCGGAAACACCTGTCGGGCCGGCCGCAACCACCTCTCAGACGTGACAAAACCATGTGCCTGAGATGCCGGAACCACACCCCGAACAGACCGAAACCCCCTGCCAGACCCGCCTGAACCACCTGCCGAGCACACCGGAACCACCTACTCGTCTCGCTTGAACCACCTACCTGACACGCTAAAATCACCTGCCGGGAATGCCACAACCACTTGGTGGACACTCCGGAATCATCTGCCGGACATGCCAGAACCAGCTCTCAGACACACCAGAACCACGTGCCAGACTCGCCGGAAGCACCTGCTGAGCATGCCTGAGGCAAATGCTCGACTTGCAAGAAACACCTGCCAGACACGCCAAAATCACCTGCCGGGTACGCCAGAACCACGTGGCGGACACTCCGGAATCACCTGTCGGGCATGCCGGAACCAACTCTCAGACGTGCCAGAACCTCGTGAGGACACGCCAGAACCACCTGCCAGACAGACCGGAAACACCTGCTGGACACGCCAGAACCACTCGGCAGACACTCCGGAATCACATGCCAGGCGTCCCGGAACCACATCTCAGAGGTGCCAGAACCAAATGCCGGACACTCCGGTATCACCTGCCGGGCATGCCAGAACAACCTCTCAGAGGTGCCAGAACCACATGCCGGACACTCCGGAATCACCTGTCAGGCCGGCCGCAACCACCTCTCAGACGTGCCAGAACCAGGTGCCTGAGATGCCGGAACCACTCCCCGAACAGACCGAAACCACCTGCCAGACCCGCCTGAACCCCCTGGCGAGCACGCCTGATCCACCTGCTCAACTAGCCGGAACCACCTTCCTGACACGCCAAAATCACCTGCCAGGTCTACCAGAACCACTTGGTGGACACTCCGGAATCATCTGCCGGACATGCCAGAACCAGCTCTCAGACACACCAGAACCACGTGCCAGAGACGCCGGAAGCACCAGCTGAGAATGCCTCAGCCACCTGCTCGACTCGCAAGAAACACCTGTCGGACATGCCAAAATCACCTGCCAGGTATGCCAGAAACACTTGGCGGACGCTCCGGAATCACCTGTCGGGCGTGCCGGAACCACCTCTCAGACTTGCCAGAACCATGTTCTGGAAAAGCCGGTACCACCTGCCGAGTATGCCGGAACCAGCTGATCCACTCCCCAGAACCACCTAGTGGACACGCCAAAATCAACTGCCGGCTACGCCAGAACCACTCGGCAGACACTCCGGAATCACAGGCCAGGCATTCCGGAACCACCTCTCAGAGGTGCCAGAACCAAATGCCGGACACTCCGGTATCACCTGCCGGGCATGCCAGAACCACCTCTCAGAGGTGCCAGAACCACATGCCGGACACTCTGGAATCACCTGCCGGGCATGCCGGAACCACCTCTCAGACTTGCCAGAACCATGTTCTGGACACGCGGGTACCACCTGCCGAGTATGCCGGAACCAGCTGATCCACTCCCCAGAACCACCTAGTGGACACGCCAAAATCAACTGCCGGCTACGCCGGAACCACCGGCTCGACTCGCCGGAACCACAGCAGGACATGCAAAATGACCTGCCAGCTACGCCAGAACCACTTGGCGAACACTCCGGAATCACCTGTCGGGCATGCCGGAACCGCCTCTCAGACTTGCCAGAACCATGTTCCGGACACGCCGGTACCACCTGCCGAGTATGCCGGAACCACCTGATCCACTCCCCAGAACCACCTGCTGGACACGCCAGAATCACCTGCCAGCTACGCCAGAACCACACGGCAGACACTCCGGAATCACCTGCCGGGCTGGCTGGAACCACCTGCCGGTCACGCCAACATCACCTTTCAGCTACGCCAGAACCACTTGGCGGACACTCCGGAAACACCTCTCGGGCCGGCCGGAACCACCTCTCAGACGTGCCAGAACCATGTGCCTGAGATGCCGGAACCACTCCCCGAACAGACCTAAACCACCTGCCAGACCCGCCTGAACCCCCTGGCAAGCAAGCCTGATCCACCTGCTCAACTAGCTGGAACCACCTTCCTGACACGCCAAAATCACCCGCCGGCTACGCCAAAACCATTTGGTGAGCTCTTCGGAATCACCTGCCAGGCTGGCTCCAGAACCACTTGGCAGACACTCCGGAACCACATGCCGGTCAAGCCAGAACCACCTCTCAGACATGCCGGAACCACATGCCAATGACACCGGAAGCACCTGCCGAGCACGCCAGAACCACCTGCTCGACTCGCCAAAACCAACTGCTGGACATGCCAAAATCACCTGCCGGCTACGCCACAACCATTTGTTGAACACTTCGGAATCACCTGCCGGGCTGGCTGGAACCACCTGCCGGTCACGCCAACATCACCTGCCAGCTATGCCAGAACCACTTGGCGGACACTCCGGAAACACCTGTCGGGCCGGCCGGAACCACCTCTCAGACGTGCCAGAACCATGAGCCTGAGATGCCCGAACCACTCCCCGAACAGACCGAAACCACCTGCCAGACCTGCCTGAACCCCCTGGCGAGCACGCCTGATCCACCTGCTCAACTAGCTGGAATCAACTTCCTGACACGCCAAAATCACCTGCCAGGTATACAAGAACCACTTGGTGGACACTCTGGAATCATCTGCCGGAGATGCCAGAACCAGCTCTCAGACACACCAGAACCACGTGCCAGAGAAGCCGGAAGCACCAGCTGAGCATGCCTCAGCCACCTGCTCGACTCGCAAGATACACCTGTCGGACAGGCGAAAATCACCTGCCGAGTACGCCAGAAACACTTGGAGGACGCTCCGGAATCACCTGTCGGGCGTGCCGGAACCACCTCTCAGACTTGCCAGAACCATTTCTGGACACGCCGGTACCACCTGCCGAGCATGCCGGAACCAGCTGATCCACTCCCCAGAACCACCTAGTGGACACGCCAAAATCAACTGCCGGCTACGCCAGAACCACTTGGCAGACACTCCGGAATCACAGGCCAGGCATTCCGGAACCACCTCTCAGAGGTGCCAGAACCAAATGCCGGAGACTCCGGTATCACTGCCGGGCATGCCGGAACCACCTCTCAGATGTGCCAGAACCACATGCCGGACACTCCGGAATCACCTGCCGGGCATGCTGGAACCACGCACTGGACATGCCGGAACCACGTGCCGGACATGCCGGAACCACCTGCCGGACATTCCGGAACCACCGGCTCGACTCGCCGGAACCATTGCCGGACATGCAAAATCACCTGCCGGCTACGCCAGAACCACTTGGCGAACACTCCGGTATCACCTGCCGGGCATGCCGGAACCACCTCTCGGAGGTGCCAGAACCACATGCCGGACACTCCGGAATCACCAGCAGGGCATGCTGGAACCACGTGCTGGACATGCCAGAACCACCCGCCGGACATTCTGGAACCACGGGCTCGACTCGCCGGAACCATTGCCGGACATGCAAAATCACCTGCCGGCTACGCCGAACCACTTGTCGAACACTCCGGTATCACGTGCCGGGCATGCCGGAACCACCTCTCAGAGGTGCCAGAACCACATGCCAGACACTCCGGAATCACCTGCCGGGCATGCCGGAACCACCTGCTGGACATGCCGGAACCACCGGCTCGACTCGCCGGAACCCTTGCCGGACATGCAAAATCACCTGCCGGCTACGCCAGAACCACTTGGCGAACACTCCGGAATCACCTGCCGGGCATGGCGGAACCACCTCTCAGACATGCCGGAACCACATGCCAATGACACCGGAAGCACCTGCCGAGCACGCCAGAACCACCTGCTCGACTCGCCAAAACCACCTTCTGGACTGGCCAAAATCACCTGCCGGCTATGCCAGAACCACTCGGCAGACACTCCGGAATCACAGGCCAGGCATTCCGGAACCACCTCTCAGAGCTGCCAGAACCACATGCCGGACACTCCGGAATCACCTGCCGGGCATGCTGGAACCACGTGCTGGACATGCCGGAACCACCTGCCGGACATGCCGGAACCACCTGCCGGACATTCCGGATCCATCGGCTCGACTCGCCGGAACCATTGCCGGACATGCAAAATCACCTGCCGGCTATGCCAGAACCACTTGGCGAACACTCCGGTATCACCTGCCGGGCATGCCGGAACCACCTCTCAGAGGTGCCAGAACCACATGCCGGACACTCCGGAATCACCTGCCGGGCATGCCGGAACCACCTGCCGGACATGCCGGAACCACCGGATCGACTCGCCGGAACCATTGCCGGACATGCAAAATCACCTGCCGGCTACCCCAGAACCACTTGGCGAACACTCCGGTATCACCTGCCGGGCATGCCCGAACCACCTCTCAGAGGTGCCAGAACCACATGCCGGAAACTCCGGAATCACCTGCCGGGCATGCCGGAATCAACTGCCGGGCATGCCGGAACCACCTGATCCACTCCACCAGAGCCACCTGCTGGACATGCCGGAATCACCTGCCGGACATGCCGGCACCACCGGCTCGACTCGACGGAACCATTGCCGGACATGCAAAATCACCTGCCGGCTACACCAGAACCACTTGGCGAACACTCCGGAATCACCTGCCGGGCATGGCGGAACCACCTCTCAGAGGTGCCAGAACCACATGCCGGACACTCCGGAATCACCTGCCGGGCATGCCGGAACCATCGCTCAGAGGTGCCAGAACCACATGCCGGACACTCCGGAATCACATGCCAGGCATTCCGGAACCACCTCTCAGAGGTGCCAGAACCACATGCCGGACACTCCGGAATCACCTGCAGGGCATGCCGGAACCATCTCTCAGACTTGCCAGAACCATGTTCCGGACATGCCGGAACCACCTGCCGAGCTCGCCGGAACCACCTGCTGGACACGCCAAAATCACCTGCCGGCTACGCCAGAACCAATCGGCAGACACTCGGGAATCACATGCCAGGCATTCCGGAACCACCTCTCAGAGGTGCCAGAACCAAAGCCGGACACTCCGGTATCACCTGCCGGGCATGCCGGAACCACCTCTCAGAGGTGCCAGAACCACATGCCGGACACTCCGGAATCACCAGCCGGGCATGCCGGAACCACCTGCTGGACATGCCGGAACCACCGGCTCGACTCGCTGGAACCATTGCCGGACATGCAAAATCACCTGCCGGCTACGCCAGAACCACTTGGCGAACACTCCGGAATCACCTGCCGGGCATGGCGGAACCACCTCTCAGACATGCCGGAACCACATGCCAATGACACCGGAAGCACCTGCCGAGCACGCCAGAACCTCCTGCTCGACTCGCCAAAACCACCCACTGGACACGCCAAAATCACCTGCCGGCTACGCCAGAACCACTCGGCAGAAACTCCGGAATCACCTGCCGGGCTGGCTGGAACCACCTGCCGGTCACGCCAACATCACCTGCCAGCTACGCCGGAACCACTTGGCGGACGCTCCGGAAACACCTGTCGGGCCGGCCGCAACCACCTCTCAGACGTGACAAAACCATGTGCCTGAGATGCCGGAACCACACCCCGAACAGACCGAAACCCCCTGCCAGACCCGCCTGAACCACCTGCCGAGCACACCGGAACCACCTACTCGTCTCGCTTGAACCACCTACCTGACACGCTAAAATCACCTGCCGGGAATGCCACAACCACTTGGTGGACACTCCGGAATCATCTGCCGGACATGCCAGAACCAGCTCTCAGACACACCAGAACCACGTGCCAGACTCGCCGGAAGCACCTGCTGAGCATGCCTGAGGCAAATGCTCGACTTGCAAGAAACACCTGCCAGACACGCCAAAATCACCTGCCGGGTACGCCAGAACCACGTGGCGGACACTCCGGAATCACCTGTCGGGCATGCCGGAACCAACTCTCAGACGTGCCAGAACCTCGTGAGGACACGCCAGAACCACCTGCCAGACAGACCGGAAACACCTGCTGGACACGCCAGAACCACTCGGCAGACACTCCGGAATCACATGCCAGGCGTCCCGGAACCACATCTCAGAGGTGCCAGAACCAAATGCCGGACACTCCGGTATCACCTGCCGGGCATGCCAGAACAACCTCTCAGAGGTGCCAGAACCACATGCCGGACACTCCGGAATCACCTGTCAGGCCGGCCGCAACCACCTCTCAGACGTGCCAGAACCAGGTGCCTGAGATGCCGGAACCACTCCCCGAACAGACCGAAACCACCTGCCAGACCCGCCTGAACCCCCTGGCGAGCACGCCTGATCCACCTGCTCAACTAGCCGGAACCACCTTCCTGACACGCCAAAATCACCTGCCAGGTCTACCAGAACCACTTGGTGGACACTCCGGAATCATCTGCCGGACATGCCAGAACCAGCTCTCAGACACACCAGAACCACGTGCCAGAGACGCCGGAAGCACCAGCTGAGAATGCCTCAGCCACCTGCTCGACTCGCAAGAAACACCTGTCGGACATGCCAAAATCACCTGCCAGGTATGCCAGAAACACTTGGCGGACGCTCCGGAATCACCTGTCGGGCGTGCCGGAACCACCTCTCAGACTTGCCAGAACCATGTTCTGGAAAAGCCGGTACCACCTGCCGAGTATGCCGGAACCAGCTGATCCACTCCCCAGAACCACCTAGTGGACACGCCAAAATCAACTGCCGGCTACGCCAGAACCACTCGGCAGACACTCCGGAATCACAGGCCAGGCATTCCGGAACCACCTCTCAGAGGTGCCAGAACCAAATGCCGGACACTCCGGTATCACCTGCCGGGCATGCCAGAACCACCTCTCAGAGGTGCCAGAACCACATGCCGGACACTCTGGAATCACCTGCCGGGCATGCCGGAACCACCTCTCAGACTTGCCAGAACCATGTTCTGGACACGCGGGTACCACCTGCCGAGTATGCCGGAACCAGCTGATCCACTCCCCAGAACCACCTAGTGGACACGCCAAAATCAACTGCCGGCTACGCCGGAACCACCGGCTCGACTCGCCGGAACCACAGCAGGACATGCAAAATGACCTGCCAGCTACGCCAGAACCACTTGGCGAACACTCCGGAATCACCTGTCGGGCATGCCGGAACCGCCTCTCAGACTTGCCAGAACCATGTTCCGGACACGCCGGTACCACCTGCCGAGTATGCCGGAACCACCTGATCCACTCCCCAGAACCACCTGCTGGACACGCCAGAATCACCTGCCAGCTACGCCAGAACCACACGGCAGACACTCCGGAATCACCTGCCGGGCTGGCTGGAACCACCTGCCGGTCACGCCAACATCACCTTTCAGCTACGCCAGAACCACTTGGCGGACACTCCGGAAACACCTCTCGGGCCGGCCGGAACCACCTCTCAGACGTGCCAGAACCATGTGCCTGAGATGCCGGAACCACTCCCCGAACAGACCTAAACCACCTGCCAGACCCGCCTGAACCCCCTGGCAAGCAAGCCTGATCCACCTGCTCAACTAGCTGGAACCACCTTCCTGACACGCCAAAATCACCCGCCGGCTACGCCAAAACCATTTGGTGAGCTCTTCGGAATCACCTGCCAGGCTGGCTCCAGAACCACTTGGCAGACACTCCGGAACCACATGCCGGTCAAGCCAGAACCACCTCTCAGACATGCCGGAACCACATGCCAATGACACCGGAAGCACCTGCCGAGCACGCCAGAACCACCTGCTCGACTCGCCAAAACCAACTGCTGGACATGCCAAAATCACCTGCCGGCTACGCCACAACCATTTGTTGAACACTTCGGAATCACCTGCCGGGCTGGCTGGAACCACCTGCCGGTCACGCCAACATCACCTGCCAGCTATGCCAGAACCACTTGGCGGACACTCCGGAAACACCTGTCGGGCCGGCCGGAACCACCTCTCAGACGTGCCAGAACCATGAGCCTGAGATGCCCGAACCACTCCCCGAACAGACCGAAACCACCTGCCAGACCTGCCTGAACCCCCTGGCGAGCACGCCTGATCCACCTGCTCAACTAGCTGGAATCAACTTCCTGACACGCCAAAATCACCTGCCAGGTATACAAGAACCACTTGGTGGACACTCTGGAATCATCTGCCGGAGATGCCAGAACCAGCTCTCAGACACACCAGAACCACGTGCCAGAGAAGCCGGAAGCACCAGCTGAGCATGCCTCAGCCACCTGCTCGACTCGCAAGATACACCTGTCGGACAGGCGAAAATCACCTGCCGAGTACGCCAGAAACACTTGGAGGACGCTCCGGAATCACCTGTCGGGCGTGCCGGAACCACCTCTCAGACTTGCCAGAACCATTTCTGGACACGCCGGTACCACCTGCCGAGCATGCCGGAACCAGCTGATCCACTCCCCAGAACCACCTAGTGGACACGCCAAAATCAACTGCCGGCTACGCCAGAACCACTTGGCAGACACTCCGGAATCACAGGCCAGGCATTCCGGAACCACCTCTCAGAGGTGCCAGAACCAAATGCCGGAGACTCCGGTATCACTGCCGGGCATGCCGGAACCACCTCTCAGATGTGCCAGAACCACATGCCGGACACTCCGGAATCACCTGCCGGGCATGCTGGAACCACGCACTGGACATGCCGGAACCACGTGCCGGACATGCCGGAACCACCTGCCGGACATTCCGGAACCACCGGCTCGACTCGCCGGAACCATTGCCGGACATGCAAAATCACCTGCCGGCTACGCCAGAACCACTTGGCGAACACTCCGGTATCACCTGCCGGGCATGCCGGAACCACCTCTCGGAGGTGCCAGAACCACATGCCGGACACTCCGGAATCACCAGCAGGGCATGCTGGAACCACGTGCTGGACATGCCAGAACCACCCGCCGGACATTCTGGAACCACGGGCTCGACTCGCCGGAACCATTGCCGGACATGCAAAATCACCTGCCGGCTACGCCGAACCACTTGTCGAACACTCCGGTATCACGTGCCGGGCATGCCGGAACCACCTCTCAGAGGTGCCAGAACCACATGCCAGACACTCCGGAATCACCTGCCGGGCATGCCGGAACCACCTGCTGGACATGCCGGAACCACCGGCTCGACTCGCCGGAACCCTTGCCGGACATGCAAAATCACCTGCCGGCTACGCCAGAACCACTTGGCGAACACTCCGGAATCACCTGCCGGGCATGGCGGAACCACCTCTCAGACATGCCGGAACCACATGCCAATGACACCGGAAGCACCTGCCGAGCACGCCAGAACCACCTGCTCGACTCGCCAAAACCACCTTCTGGACTGGCCAAAATCACCTGCCGGCTATGCCAGAACCACTCGGCAGACACTCCGGAATCACAGGCCAGGCATTCCGGAACCACCTCTCAGAGCTGCCAGAACCACATGCCGGACACTCCGGAATCACCTGCCGGGCATGCTGGAACCACGTGCTGGACATGCCGGAACCACCTGCCGGACATGCCGGAACCACCTGCCGGACATTCCGGATCCATCGGCTCGACTCGCCGGAACCATTGCCGGACATGCAAAATCACCTGCCGGCTATGCCAGAACCACTTGGCGAACACTCCGGTATCACCTGCCGGGCATGCCGGAACCACCTCTCAGAGGTGCCAGAACCACATGCCGGACACTCCGGAATCACCTGCCGGGCATGCCGGAACCACCTGGCGGACATGCCGGAACCACCGGATCGACTCGCCGGAACCATTGCCGGACATGCAAAATCACCTGCCGGCTACCCCAGAACCACTTGGCGAACACTCCGGTATCACCTGCCGGGCATGCCCGAACCACCTCTCAGAGGTGCCAGAACCACATGCCGGAAACTCCGGAATCACCTGCCGGGCATGCCGGAATCAACTGCCGGGCATGCCGGAACCACCTGATCCACTCCACCAGAGCCACCTGCTGGACATGCCGGAATCACCTGCCGGACATGCCGGCACCACCGGCTCGACTCGACGGAACCATTGCCGGACATGCAAAATCACCTGCCGGCTACACCAGAACCACTTGGCGAACACTCCGGAATCACCTGCCGGGCATGGCGGAACCACCTCTCAGAGGTGCCAGAACCACATGCCGGACACTCCGGAATCACCTGCCGGGCATGCCGGAACCATCGCTCAGAGGTGCCAGAACCACATGCCGGACACTCCGGAATCACATGCCAGGCATTCCGGAACCACCTCTCAGAGGTGCCAGAACCACATGCCGGACACTCCGGAATCACCTGCAGGGCATGCCGGAACCATCTCTCAGACTTGCCAGAACCATGTTCCGGACATGCCGGAACCACCTGCCGAGCTCGCCGGAACCACCTGCCGGACACGCCAAAATCACCTGCCGGCTACGCCAGAACCAATCGGCAGACACTCGGGAATCACATGCCAGGCATTCCGGAACCACCTCTCAGAGGTGCCAGAACCAAAGCCGGACACTCCGGTATCACCTGCCGGGCATGCCGGAACCACCTCTCAGAGGTGCCAGAACCACATGCCGGACACTCCGGAATCACCAGCCGGGCATGCCGGAACCACCTGCTGGACATGCCGGAACCACCGGCTCGACTCGCTGGAACCATTGCCGGACATGCAAAATCACCTGCCGGCTACGCCAGAACCACTTGGCGAACACTCCGGAATCACCTGCCGGGCATGGCGGAACCACCTCTCAGACATGCCGGAACCACACGCCAATGACACCGGAAGCACCTGCCGAGCACGCCAGAACCTCCTGCTCGACTCGCCAAAACCACCCGCTGGACACGCCAAAATCACCTGCCGGCTACGCCAGAACCACTCGGCAGAAACTCCGGAATCACCTGCCGGGCTGGCTGGAACCACCTGCCGGTCACGCCAACATCACCTGCCAGCTACGCCGGAACCACTTGGCGGACGCTCCGGAAACACCTGTCGGGCCGGCCGCAACCACCTCTCAGACGTGACAAAACCATGTGCCTGAGATGCCGGAACCACACCCCGAACAGACCGAAACCCCCTGCCAGACCCGCCTGAACCACCTGCCGAGCACACCGGAACCACCTACTCGTCTCGCTTGAACCACCTACCTGACACGCTAAAATCACCTGCCGGGAATGCCACAACCACTTGGTGGACACTCCGGAATCATCTGCCGGACATGCCAGAACCAGCTCTCAGACACACCAGAACCACGTGCCAGACTCGCCGGAAGCACCTGCTGAGCATGCCTGAGGCAAATGCTCGACTTGCAAGAAACACCTGCCAGACACGCCAAAATCACCTGCCGGGTACGCCAGAACCACGTGGCGGACACTCCGGAATCACCTGTCGGGCATGCCGGAACCAACTCTCAGACGTGCCAGAACCTCGTGAGGACACGCCAGAACCACCTGCCAGACAGACCGGAAACACCTGCTGGACACGCCAGAACCACTCGGCAGACACTCCGGAATCACATGCCAGGCGTCCCGGAACCACATCTCAGAGGTGCCAGAACCAAATGCCGGACACTCCGGTATCACCTGCCGGGCATGCCAGAACAACCTCTCAGAGGTGCCAGAACCACATGCCGGACACTCCGGAATCACCTGTCAGGCCGGCCGCAACCACCTCTCAGACGTGCCAGAACCAGGTGCCTGAGATGCCGGAACCACTCCCCGAACAGACCGAAACCACCTGCCAGACCCGCCTGAACCCCCTGGCGAGCACGCCTGATCCACCTGCTCAACTAGCCGGAACCACCTTCCTGACACGCCAAAATCACCTGCCAGGTCTACCAGAACCACTTGGTGGACACTCCGGAATCATCTGCCGGACATGCCAGAACCAGCTCTCAGACACACCAGAACCACGTGCCAGAGACGCCGGAAGCACCAGCTGAGAATGCCTCAGCCACCTGCTCGACTCGCAAGAAACACCTGTCGGACATGCCAAAATCACCTGCCAGGTATGCCAGAAACACTTGGCGGACGCTCCGGAATCACCTGTCGGGCGTGCCGGAACCACCTCTCAGACTTGCCAGAACCATGTTCTGGAAAAGCCGGTACCACCTGCCGAGTATGCCGGAACCAGCTGATCCACTCCCCAGAACCACCTAGTGGACACGCCAAAATCAACTGCCGGCTACGCCAGAACCACTCGGCAGACACTCCGGAATCACAGGCCAGGCATTCCGGAACCACCTCTCAGAGGTGCCAGAACCAAATGCCGGACACTCCGGTATCACCTGCCGGGCATGCCAGAACCACCTCTCAGAGGTGCCAGAACCACATGCCGGACACTCTGGAATCACCTGCCGGGCATGCCGGAACCACCTCTCAGACTTGCCAGAACCATGTTCTGGACACGCGGGTACCACCTGCCGAGTATGCCGGAACCAGCTGATCCACTCCCCAGAACCACCTAGTGGACACGCCAAAATCAACTGCCGGCTACGCCAGAACCACTTGGCAGACACTCCGGAATCACAGGCCAGGCATTCCGGAACCACCTCTCAGAGGTGCCAGAACCAAATGCCGGAGACTCCGGTATCACTGCCGGGCATGCCGGAACCACCTCTCAGATGTGCCAGAACCACATGCCGGACACTCCGGAATCACCTGCCGGGCATGCTGGAACCACGCACTGGACATGCCGGAACCACGTGCCGGACATGCCGGAACCACCTGCCGGACATTCCGGAACCACCGGCTCGACTCGCCGGAACCATTGCCGGACATGCAAAATCACCTGCCGGCTACGCCAGAACCACTTGGCGAACACTCCGGTATCACCTGCCGGGCATGCCGGAACCACCTCTCGGAGGTGCCAGAACCACATGCCGGACACTCCGGAATCACCAGCAGGGCATGCTGGAACCACGTGCTGGACATGCCAGAACCACCCGCCGGACATTCTGGAACCACGGGCTCGACTCGCCGGAACCATTGCCGGACATGCAAAATCACCTGCCGGCTACGCCGAACCACTTGTCGAACACTCCGGTATCACGTGCCGGGCATGCCGGAACCACCTCTCAGAGGTGCCAGAACCACATGCCAGACACTCCGGAATCACCTGCCGGGCATGCCGGAACCACCTGCTGGACATGCCGGAACCACCGGCTCGACTCGCCGGAACCCTTGCCGGACATGCAAAATCACCTGCCGGCTACGCCAGAACCACTTGGCGAACACTCCGGAATCACCTGCCGGGCATGCCGGAACCGCCTCTCAGACTTGCCAGAACCATGTTCCGGACACGCCGGTACCACCTGCCGAGTATGCCGGGACCACCTGATCCACTCCCCAGAACCACCTGCTGGACACGCCAGAATCACCTTCCGGCTACGCCACAACCATTTGGTGAACACTTCGGAATCACCTGCCGGGCTGGCTGGAACCACCTGCCGGTCACGCCAACATCACCTGCCAGCTATGCCAGAACCACTTGGCGGACACCATGGAAACACCTGTCGGGCCGTCGGAACCACCTATCAGACGTGCCAGAACCATGTGCCTGAGATTCCGGATCCACACCCCGAACTGACCGAAACCACCTGCCAGACACGCCTGAATCACCCGCCAAGCATGCCGGAACCAACTACTCGACTCGCTGGAACCACCGACCTGACACGGTAAAATCACCTGCCGGGTATGCCACAACCACTTGGTGGACACTCCGGAATCATCTGCCGGACATGCCAGAACCAGCTCTCAGACACACCAGAGCCACGTGCCAGACACGCCGGAAGCACCTGCTGAGCATGCCTGAGCCAACTGCTCGACTTGCAAGAAACACCTGCCAGACACGCCAAAATCACCTGCCGGGTACGCCAGAACCACGTGGCGGACACTCCGGAATCACCTGTCGGGCATGCCGGAACCAACTCTCAGACGTGCCAGAACCCCGTGCCGGTCACGCCAGAAGCACCTGCCGGACACGCCGGAACCAACGGCTCGACTCGCCGGAACCACCGCCGGACATGCAAAATGACCTGCCAGCTACGCCAGAACCACTTGGCGAACACTCCGGAATCACCTGTCGGGCATGCCGGAACCGCCTCTCAGACTTGCCAGAACCATGTTCCGGACACGCCGGTACCACCTGCCGAGTATGCCGGAACCACCTGATCCACTCCCCAGAACCACCTGCTGGACACGCCAGAATCACCTGCCGGCTACGCCAGAACCACTCGGCAGACACTCCGGAACCACCTGCCGGGAATGCCGGAACCACATCTCAGAGGTGCCAGGACCACATGCCGGACACTCCGGAATCACCTGCGGGGCATGCCAGAACTACCTCTCAGAGGTGCCAGAACCACATGCCGGACACTCCCGAATCACCTGCCGGGCATGCCGGAACCATTTCTCAGACGTGCCAGAACCATGTTCCGGACACGCTGCTACCACCTGCCGAGCTCGCCGGAACCACCTGCTGGACACGCCAAAATCACCTGCCAGCTACGCCAGAACCACACGGCAAACACTCCGGAAGCACCTGCCGGGCTGGCTGGATCCACCTGCCGGTCACGCCAACATCACCTTTCAGCTACGCCAGAACCACTTGGCGGACACTCCGGAAACACCTCTCCGGCCGGCCGGAACCACCTCTCAGACGTGCCAGAACCATGAGCCTGAGATGCCGGAACCACTCCCCGAACAGACCGAAACCACCTGCCAGACCCGCCTGAACCCACTGGCGAGCACGCCTGATCCACCTGCTCAACTAGACGGAACCACCTTCCTGACACGCCAAAATAACCTACCGGCTACGCCACAACCATTTGGTGAACTCTTCGGAATCACCTGCCGGGCTGGCTCCAGAACCACTCGGCAGACTCTCCGGAACCACCTGCCGGGCATGCCGGAACCACCTCTCAGACATGCCGGAACCGCATGCCAATGACACCGGAAGCACCTGCCAAGCACGCCAGAACCACCTGCTCGACTCGCCAAAACCACCTGCTGGACACGCCAAAATCACCTGCCGGCTACGCCACAACCATTTGTTGAACACTTCGGAATCACCTGCCGGGCTGGCTGGAACCACCTGCCGGTCACGCCAACATCACCTGCCAGCTATGCCAGAACCACTTGGTGGACACCATGGAAACACCTGTCGGGCCGGCCGGAACCACCTGTCAGACGTGCCAGAACCATGAGCCTGAGATGCCGGAACCACTCGCCGACCAGACCGAAACCACCTGCCAGACCCGCGTGAAGCCCCTGGCGAGCACGCCTGATTCACCTGCTTAACTAGCTGGAACCAACTTCCTGACGCGCCAAAATCACCTGCCAGGTATACAAGAACCACCTCTCGGAGGTGCCAGAACCACATGCCGGACACTCCGGAATCACCAGCAGGGCATGCTGGAACCACGTGCTGGACATGCCGGAACCACCCGCCGGACATTCTGGAACCACGGGCTCGACTCGCCGGAACCATTGCCGGACATGCAAAATCACCTGCCGGCTACGCCGAACCACTTGTCGAACACTCCGGTATCACGTGCCGGGCATGCCGGAACCACCTCTCAGAGGTGCCAGAACCACATGCGAGACACTCCGGAATCACCCGCCGGGCATGCCGGAACCACCTGCTGGACATGCCGGAACCACCGGCTCGTCTCGCCGGAACCCTTGCCGGACAAGCAAAATCACCTGCCGGCTACGCCAGAACCACTTGGCGAACACTCTGGAATCACCTGCCGGGCATGGCGGAACCACCTCTCAGACATGCCGGAACCACATGCCAATGACACCGGAAGCACCTGCCGAGCACGCCAGAACCACCTGCTCGACTCGCCAAAACCACCTTCTGGACTGGCCAAAATCACCTGCCGGCTATGCCAGAACCACTCGGCAGACACTCCGGAATCACAGGCCAGGCATTCCGGAACCACCTCTCAGAGCTGCCAGAACCACATGCCGGACACTCCGGAATCACCTGCCGGGCATGCTGGAACCACGTGCTGGACATGCCGGAGCCACCTGCCGGACATGCCGGAACCACCTGCCGGACATTCCGGATCCATCGGCTCGACTCGCCGGAACCATTGCCGGACATGCAAAATCACCTGCCGGCTATGCCAGAACCACTTGGCGAACACTCCGGTATCACCTGCCGGGCATGCCGGAACCACCTCTCAGAGGTGCCAGAACCACATGCCGGACACTCCGGAATCACCTGCCGGGCATGCCGGAACCACCTGCCGGACATGCCGGAACCACCGGATCGACTCGCCGGAACCATTGCCGGACATGCAAAATCACCTGCCGGCTACCCCAGAACCACTTGGCGAACACTCCGGTATCACCTGCCGGGCATGCCCGAACCACCTCTCAGAGGTGCCAGAACCACATGCCGGAAACTCCGGAATCACCTGCCGGGCATGCCGGAATCAACTGCCGGGCATGCCGGAACCACCTGATCCACTCCACCAGAGCCACCTGCTGGACATGCCGGAATCACCTGCCGGACATGCCGGCACCACCGGCTCGACTCGACGGAACCATTGCCGGACATGCAAAATCACCTGCCGGCTACACCAGAACCACTTGGCGAACACTCCGGAATCACCTGCCGGGCATGGCGGAACCACCTCTCAGAGGTGCCAGAACCACATGCCGGACACTCCGGAATCACCTGCCGGGCATGCCGGAACCATCGCTCAGAGGTGCCAGAACCACATGCCGGACACTCCGGAATCACATGCCAGGCATTCCGGAACCACCTCTCAGAGGTGCCAGAACCACATGCCGGACACTCCGGAATCACCTGCAGGGCATGCCGGAACCATCTCTCAGACTTGCCAGAACCATGTTCCGGACATGCCGGAACCACCTGCCGAGCTCGCCGGAACCACCTGCTGGACACGCCAAAATCACCTGCCGGCTACGCCAGAACCAATCGGCAGACACTCGGGAATCACATGCCAGGCATTCCGGAACCACCTCTCAGAGGTGCCAGAACCAAAGCCGGACACTCCGGTATCACCTGCCGGGCATGCCGGAACCACCTCTCAGAGGTGCCAGAACCACATGCCGGACACTCCGGAATCACCAGCCGGGCATGCCGGAACCACCTGCTGGACATGCCGGAACCACCGGCTCGACTCGCTGGAACCATTGCCGGACATGCAAAATCACCTGCCGGCTACGCCAGAACCACTCGGCAGACACTCCGGAATCACCTGCCGGGCTGGCTGGAACCACCTGCCGGTCACGCCAACATCACCTGCCAGCTACGCCAGAACCACTTGGCGGACGCTCCGGAAACACCTGTCGGGCCGGCCGCAACCACCTCTCAGACGTGACAAAACCATGTGCCTGAGATGCCGGAACCACACCCCGAACAGACCGAAACCACCTGCCAGACCCGCCTGAACCACCTGCCGAGCACACCGGAACCACCTACTCGTCTCGCTTGAACCACCTACCTGACACGCTAAAATCACCTGCCGGGAATGCCACAACCACTTGGTGGACACTCCGGAATCATCTGCCGGACATGCCAGAACCAGCTCTCAGACACACCAGAACCACGTGCCAGACTCGCCGGAAGCACCTGCTGAGCATGCCTGAGGCAAATGCTCGACTTGCAAGAAACACCTGCCAGACACGCCAAAATCACCTGCCGGGTACGCCAGAACCACGTGGCGGACACTCCGGAATCACCTGTCGGGCATGCCGGAACCAACTCTCAGACGTGCCAGAACCTCGTGAGGACACGCCAGAACCACCTGCCAGACAGACCGGAAACACCTGCTGGACACGCCAGAACCACTCGGCAGACACTCCGGAATCACATGCCAGGCGTCCCGGAACCACATCTCAGAGGTGCCAGAACCAAATGCCGGACACTCCGGTATCACCTGCCGGGCATGCCAGAACAACCTCTCAGAGGTGCCAGAACCACATGCCGGACACTCCGGAATCACCTGTCAGGCCGGCCGCAACCACCTCTCAGACGTGCCAGAACCAGGTGCCTGAGATGCCGGAACCACTCCCCGAACAGACCGAAACCACCTGCCAGACCCGCCTGAACCCCCTGGCGAGCACGCCTGATCCACCTGCTCAACTAGCCGGAACCACCTTCCTGACACGCCAAAATCACCTGCCAGGTCTACCAGAACCACTTGGTGGACACTCCGGAATCATCTGCCGGACATGCCAGAACCAGCTCTCAGACACACCAGAACCACGTGCCAGAGACGCCGGAAGCACCAGCTGAGAATGCCTCAGCCACCTGCTCGACTCGCAAGAAACACCTGTCGGACATGCCAAAATCACCTGCCAGGTATGCCAGAAACACTTGGCGGACGCTCCGGAATCACCTGTCGGGCGTGCCGGAACCACCTCTCAGACTTGCCAGAACCATGTTCTGGAAAAGCCGGTACCACCTGCCGAGTATGCCGGAACCAGCTGATCCACTCCCCAGAACCACCTAGTGGACACGCCAAAATCAACTGCCGGCTACGCCAGAACCACTCGGCAGACACTCCGGAATCACAGGCCAGGCATTCCGGAACCACCTCTCAGAGGTGCCAGAACCAAATGCCGGACACTCCGGTATCACCTGCCGGGCATGCCAGAACCACCTCTCAGAGGTGCCAGAACCACATGCCGGACACTCTGGAATCACCTGCCGGGCATGCGGGAACCACCTCTCAGACTTGCCAGAACCATGTTCTGGACACGCGGGTACCACCTGCCGAGTATGCGGAACCAGCTGATCCACTCCCCAGAACCACCTAGTGGACACGCCAAAATCAACTGCCGGCTACGCCGGAACCACCGGCTCGACTCGCCGGAACCACAGCAGGACATGCAAAATGACCTGCCAGCTACGCCAGAACCACTTGGCGAACACTCCGGAATCACCTGTCGGGCATGCCGGAACCGCCTCTCAGACTTGCCAGAACCATGTTCCGGACACGCCGGTACCACCTGCCGAGTATGCCGGAACCACCTGATCCACTCCCCAGAACCACCTGCTGGACACGCCAGAATCACCTGCCAGCTACGCCAGAACCACACGGCAGACACTCCGGAATCACCTGCCGGGCTGGCTGGAACCACCTGCCGGTCACGCCAACATCACCTTTCAGCTACGCCAGAACCACTTGGCGGACACTCCGGAAACACCTCTCGGGCCGGCCGGAACCACCTCTCAGACGTGCCAGAACCATGTGCCTGAGATGCCGGAACCACTCCCCGAACAGACCTAAACCACCTGCCAGACCCGCCTGAACCCCCTGGCAAGCAAGCCTGATCCACCTGCTCAACTAGCTGGAACCACCTTCCTGACACGCCAAAATCACCCGCCGGCTACGCCAAAACCATTTGGTGAGCTCTTCGGAATCACCTGCCAGGCTGGCTCCAGAACCACTTGGCAGACACTCCGGAACCACATGCCGGTCAAGCCAGAACCACCTCTCAGACATGCCGGAACCACATGCCAATGACACCGGAAGCACCTGCCGAGCACGCCAGAACCACCTGCTCGACTCGCCAAAACCAACTGCTGGACATGCCAAAATCACCTGCCGGCTACGCCACAACCATTTGTTGAACACTTCGGAATCACCTGCCGGGCTGGCTGGAACCACCTGCCGGTCACGCCAACATCACCTGCCAGCTATGCCAGAACCACTTGGCGGACACTCCGGAAACACCTGTCGGGCCGGCCGGAACCACCTCTCAGACGTGCCAGAACCATGAGCCTGAGATGCCCGAACCACTCCCCGAACAGACCGAAACCACCTGCCAGACCTGCCTGAACCCCCTGGCGAGCACGCCTGATCCACCTGCTCAACTAGCTGGAATCAACTTCCTGACACGCCAAAATCACCTGCCAGGTATACAAGAACCACTTGGTGGACACTCTGGAATCATCTGCCGGAGATGCCAGAACCAGCTCTCAGACACACCAGAACCACGTGCCAGAGAAGCCGGAAGCACCAGCTGAGCATGCCTCAGCCACCTGCTCGACTCGCAAGATACACCTGTCGGACAGGCGAAAATCACCTGCCGAGTACGCCAGAAACACTTGGAGGACGCTCCGGAATCACCTGTCGGGCGTGCCGGAACCACCTCTCAGACTTGCCAGAACCATTTCTGGACACGCCGGTACCACCTGCCGAGCATGCCGGAACCAGCTGATCCACTCCCCAGAACCACCTAGTGGACACGCCAAAATCAACTGCCGGCTACGCCAGAACCACTTGGCAGACACTCCGGAATCACAGGCCAGGCATTCCGGAACCACCTCTCAGAGGTGCCAGAACCAAATGCCGGAGACTCCGGTATCACTGCCGGGCATGCCGGAACCACCTCTCAGATGTGCCAGAACCACATGCCGGACACTCCGGAATCACCTGCCGGGCATGCTGGAACCACGCACTGGACATGCCGGAACCACGTGCCGGACATGCCGGAACCACCTGCCGGACATTCCGGAACCACCGGCTCGACTCGCCGGAACCATTGCCGGACATGCAAAATCACCTGCCGGCTACGCCAGAACCACTTGGCGAACACTCCGGTATCACCTGCCGGGCATGCCGGAACCACCTCTCGGAGGTGCCAGAACCACATGCCGGACACTCCGGAATCACCAGCAGGGCATGCTGGAACCACGTGCTGGACATGCCAGAACCACCCGCCGGACATTCTGGAACCACGGGCTCGACTCGCCGGAACCATTGCCGGACATGCAAAATCACCTGCCGGCTACGCCGAACCACTTGTCGAACACTCCGGTATCACGTGCCGGGCATGCCGGAACCACCTCTCAGAGGTGCCAGAACCACATGCCAGACACTCCGGAATCACCTGCCGGGCATGCCGGAACCACCTGCTGGACATGCCGGAACCACCGGCTCGACTCGCCGGAACCCTTGCCGGACATGCAAAATCACCTGCCGGCTACGCCAGAACCACTTGGCGAACACTCCGGAATCACCTGCCGGGCATGGCGGAACCACCTCTCAGACATGCCGGAACCACATGCCAATGACACCGGAAGCACCTGCCGAGCACGCCAGAACCACCTGCTCGACTCGCCAAAACCACCTTCTGGACTGGCCAAAATCACCTGCCGGCTATGCCAGAACCACTCGGCAGACACTCCGGAATCACAGGCCAGGCATTCCGGAACCACCTCTCAGAGCTGCCAGAACCACATGCCGGACACTCCGGAATCACCTGCCGGGCATGCTGGAACCACGTGCTGGACATGCCGGAACCACCTGCCGGACATGCCGGAACCACCTGCCGGACATTCCGGATCCATCGGCTCGACTCGCCGGAACCATTGCCGGACATGCAAAATCACCTGCCGGCTATGCCAGAACCACTTGGCGAACACTCCGGTATCACCTGCCGGGCATGCCGGAACCACCTCTCAGAGGTGCCAGAACCACATGCCGGACACTCCGGAATCACCTGCCGGGCATGCCGGAACCACCTGCCGGACATGCCGGAACCACCGGATCGACTCGCCGGAACCATTGCCGGACATGCAAAATCACCTGCCGGCTACCCCAGAACCACTTGGCGAACACTCCGGTATCACCTGCCGGGCATGCCCGAACCACCTCTCAGAGGTGCCAGAACCACATGCCGGAAACTCCGGAATCACCTGCCGGGCATGCCGGAATCAACTGCCGGGCATGCCGGAACCACCTGATCCACTCCACCAGAGCCACCTGCTGGACATGCCGGAATCACCTGCCGGACATGCCGGCACCACCGGCTCGACTCGACGGAACCATTGCCGGACATGCAAAATCACCTGCCGGCTACACCAGAACCACTTGGCGAACACTCCGGAATCACCTGCCGGGCATGGCGGAACCACCTCTCAGAGGTGCCAGAACCACATGCCGGACACTCCGGAATCACCTGCCGGGCATGCCGGAACCATCGCTCAGAGGTGCCAGAACCACATGCCGGACACTCCGGAATCACATGCCAGGCATTCCGGAACCACCTCTCAGAGGTGCCAGAACCACATGCCGGACACTCCGGAATCACCTGCAGGGCATGCCGGAACCATCTCTCAGACTTGCCAGAACCATGTTCCGGACATGCCGGAACCACCTGCCGAGCTCGCCGGAACCACCTGCTGGACACGCCAAAATCACCTGCCGGCTACGCCAGAACCAATCGGCAGACACTCGGGAATCACATGCCAGGCATTCCGGAACCACCTCTCAGAGGTGCCAGAACCAAAGCCGGACACTCCGGTATCACCTGCCGGGCATGCCGGAACCACCTCTCAGAGGTGCCAGAACCACATGCCGGACACTCCGGAATCACCAGCCGGGCATGCCGGAACCACCTGCTGGACATGCCGGAACCACCGGCTCGACTCGCTGGAACCATTGCCGGACATGCAAAATCACCTGCCGGCTACGCCAGAACCACTTGGCGAACACTCCGGAATCACCTGCCGGGCATGGCGGAACCACCTCTCAGACATGCCGGAACCACATGCCAATGACACCGGAAGCACCTGCCGAGCACGCCAGAACCTCCTGCTCGACTCGCCAAAACCACCCGCTGGACACGCCAAAATCACCTGCCGGCTACGCCAGAACCACTCGGCAGAAACTCCGGAATCACCTGCCGGGCTGGCTGGAACCACCTGCCGGTCACGCCAACATCACCTGCCAGCTACGCCGGAACCACTTGGCGGACGCTCCGGAAACACCTGTCGGGCCGGCCGCAACCACCTCTCAGACGTGACAAAACCATGTGCCTGAGATGCCGGAACCACACCCCGAACAGACCGAAACCCCCTGCCAGACCCGCCTGAACCACCTGCCGAGCACACCGGAACCACCTACTCGTCTCGCTTGAACCACCTACCTGACACGCTAAAATCACCTGCCGGGAATGCCACAACCACTTGGTGGACACTCCGGAATCATCTGCCGGACATGCCAGAACCAGCTCTCAGACACACCAGAACCACGTGCCAGACTCGCCGGAAGCACCTGCTGAGCATGCCTGAGGCAAATGCTCGACTTGCAAGAAACACCTGCCAGACACGCCAAAATCACCTGCCGGGTACGCCAGAACCACGTGGCGGACACTCCGGAATCACCTGTCGGGCATGCCGGAACCAACTCTCAGACGTGCCAGAACCTCGTGAGGACACGCCAGAACCACCTGCCAGACAGACCGGAAACACCTGCTGGACACGCCAGAACCACTCGGCAGACACTCCGGAATCACATGCCAGGCGTCCCGGAACCACATCTCAGAGGTGCCAGAACCAAATGCCGGACACTCCGGTATCACCTGCCGGGCATGCCAGAACAACCTCTCAGAGGTGCCAGAACCACATGCCGGACACTCCGGAATCACCTGTCAGGCCGGCCGCAACCACCTCTCAGACGTGCCAGAACCAGGTGCCTGAGATGCCGGAACCACTCCCCGAACAGACCGAAACCACCTGCCAGACCCGCCTGAACCCCCTGGCGAGCACGCCTGATCCACCTGCTCAACTAGCCGGAACCACCTTCCTGACACGCCAAAATCACCTGCCAGGTCTACCAGAACCACTTGGTGGACACTCCGGAATCATCTGCCGGACATGCCAGAACCAGCTCTCAGACACACCAGAACCACGTGCCAGAGACGCCGGAAGCACCAGCTGAGAATGCCTCAGCCACCTGCTCGACTCGCAAGAAACACCTGTCGGACATGCCAAAATCACCTGCCAGGTATGCCAGAAACACTTGGCGGACGCTCCGGAATCACCTGTCGGGCGTGCCGGAACCACCTCTCAGACTTGCCAGAACCATGTTCTGGACAAGCCGGTACCACCTGCCGAGTATGCCGGAACCAGCTGATCCACTCCCCAGAACCACCTAGTGGACACGCCAAAATCAACTGCCGGCTACGCCAGAACCACTCGGCAGACACTCCGGAATCACAGGCCAGGCATTCCGGAACCACCTCTCAGAGGTGCCAGAACCAAATGCCGGACACTCCGGTATCACCTGCCGGGCATGCCAGAACCACCTCTCAGAGGTGCCAGAACCACATGCCGGACACTCTGGAATCACCTGCCGGGCATGCCGGAACCACCTCTCAGACTTGCCAGAACCATGTTCTGGACACGCGGGTACCACCTGCCGAGTATGCCGGAACCAGCTGATCCACTCCCCAGAACCACCTAGTGGACACGCCAAAATCAACTGCCGGCTACGCCGGAACCACCGGCTCGACTCGCCGGAACCACAGCAGGACATGCAAAATGACCTGCCAGCTACGCCAGAACCACTTGGCGAACACTCCGGAATCACCTGTCGGGCATGCCGGAACCACCTCTCAGACTTGCCAGAACCATGTTCCGGACACGCCGGTACCACCTGCCGAGTATGCCGGAACCACCTGATCCACTCCCCAGAACCACCTGCTGGACACGCCAGAATCACCTGCCAGCTACGCCAGAACCACACGGCAGACACTCCGGAATCACCTGCCGGGCTGGCTGGAACCACCTGCCGGTCACGCCAACATCACCTTTCAGCTACGCCAGAACCACTTGGCGGACACTCCGGAAACACCTCTCGGGCCGGCCGGAACCACCTCTCAGACGTGCCAGAACCATGTGCCTGAGATGCCGGAACCACTCCCCGAACAGACCTAAACCACCTGCCAGACCCGCCTGAACCCCCTGGCAAGCAAGCCTGATCCACCTGCTCAACTAGCTGGAACCACCTTCCTGACACGCCAAAATCACCCGCCGGCTACGCCAAAACCATTTGGTGAGCTCTTCGGAATCACCTGCCAGGCTGGCTCCAGAACCACTTGGCAGACACTCCGGAACCACATACCGGTCAAGCCAGAACCACCTCTCAGACATGCCGGAACCACATGCCAATGACACCGGAAGCACCTGCCGAGCACGCCAGAACCACCTGCTCGACTCGCCAAAACCAACTGCTGGACATGCCAAAATCACCTGCCGGCTACGCCACAACCATTTGTTGAACACTTCGGAATCACCTGCCGGGCTGGCTGGAACCACCTGCCGGTCACGCCAACATCACCTGCCAGCTATGCCAGAACCACTTGGCGGACACTCCGGAAACACCTGTCGGGCCGGCCGGAACCACCTCTCAGATGTGCCAGAACCACATGCCTGACACTCCGGAATCACCTGCCGGGCATGCTGGAACCACGCACTGGACATGCCGGAACCACGTGCCGGACATGCCGGAACCACCTGCCGGACATTCCGGAACCACCGGCTCGACTCGCCGGAACCATTGCCGGACATGCAAAATCACCTGCCGGCTACGCCAGAACCACTTGGCGAACACTCCGGTATCACCTGCCGGGCATGCCGGAACCACCTCTCGGAGGTGCCAGAACCACATGCCGGACACTCCGGAATCACCAACAGGGCATGCTGGAACCACGTGCTGGACATGCCGGAACCACCCGCCGGACATTCTGGAACCACGGGCTCGACTCGCCGGAACCATTGCCGGACATGCAAAATCACCTGCCGGCTACGCCGAACCACTTGTCGAACACTCCGGTATCACGTGCCGGGCATGCCGGAACCACCTCTCAGAGGTGCCAGAACCACATGCCAGACACTCCGGAATCACCTGCCGGGCATGCCGGAACCACCTGCTGGACATGCCGGAACCACCGGCTCGACTCGCCGGAACCCTTGCCGGACATGCAAAATCACCTGCCGGCTACGCCAGAACCACTTGGCGAACACTCCGGAATCACCTGCCGGGCATGGCGGAACCACCTCTCAGACATGCCGGAACCACATGCCAATGACACCGGAAGCACCTGCCGAGCACGCCAGAACCACCTGCTCGACTCGCCAAAACCACCTTCTGGACTGGCCAAAATCACCTGCCGGCTATGCCAGAACCACTCGGCAGACACTCCGGAATCACAGGCCAGGCATTCCGGAACCACCTCTCAGAGCTGCCAGAACCACATGCCGGACACTCCGGAATCACCTGCCGGGCATGCTGGAACCACGTGCTGGACATGCCGGAACCACCTGCCGGACATGCCGGAACCACCTGCCGGACATTCCGGATCCATCGGCTCGACTCGCCGGAACCATTGCCGGACATGCAAAATCACCTGCCGGCTACCCCAGAACCACTTGGCGAACACTCCGGTATCACCTGCCGGGCATGCCCGAACCACCTCTCAGAGGTGCCAGAACCACATGCCGGAAACTCCGGAATCACCTGCCAGGCATGCCGGAATCAACTGCCGGGCATGCCGGAACCACCTGATCCACTCCACCAGAGCCACCTGCTGGACATGCCGGAATCACCTGCCGGACATGCCGGCACCACCGGCTCGACTCGACGGAACCATTGCCGGACATGCAAAATCACCTGCCGGCTACACCAGAACCACTTGGCGAACACTCCGGAATCACCTGCCGGGCATGGCGGAACCACCTCTCAGAGGTGCCAGAACCACATGCCGGACACTCCGGAATCACCTGCCGGGCATGCCGGAACCATCGCTCAGAGGTGCCAGAACCACATGCCGGACACTCCGGAATCACATGCCAGGCATTCCGGAACCACCTCTCAGAGGTGCCAGAACCACATGCCGGACACTCCGGAATCACCTGCAGGGCATGCCGGAACCATCTCTCAGACTTGCCAGAACCATGTTCCGGACATGCCGGAACCACCTGCCGAGCTCGCCGGAACCACCTGCTGGACACGCCAAAATCACCTGCCGGCTACGCCAGAACCAATCGGCAGACACTCGGGAATCACATGCCAGGCATTCCGGAACCACCTCTCAGAGGTGCCAGAACCAAAGCCGGACACTCCGGTATCACCTGCCGGGCATGCCGGAACCACCTCTCAGAGGTGCCAGAACCACATGCCGGACACTCCGGAATCACCAGCCGGGCATGCCGGAACCACCTGCTGGACATGCCGGAACCACCGGCTCGACTCGCTGGAACCATTGCCGGACATGCAAAATCACCTGCCGGCTACGCCAGAACCACTTGGCGAACACTCCGGAATCACCTGCCGGGCATGGCGGAACCACCTCTCAGACATGCCGGAACCACATGCCAATGACACCGGAAGCACCTGCCGAGCACGCCAGAACCTCCTGCTCGACTCGCCAAAACCACCTGCTGGACACGCCAAAATCACCTGCCGGCTACGCCAGAACCACTCGGCAGACACTCCGGAATCACCTGCCGGGCTGGCTGGAACGAACTGCCGGTCACGCCAACATCACCTGCCAGCTACGCCAGAACCACTTGGCGGACGCTCCGGAAACACCTGTCGGGCCGGCCGCAACCACCTCTCAGACGTGACAAAACCATGTGCCTGAGATGCTGGAACCACACCCCGAACAGACCGAAACCACCTGCCAGACCCGCCTGAACCACCTGCCGAGCACACCGGAACCACCTACTCGTCTCGCTTGAACCACCTACCTGACACGCTAAAATCACCTGCCGGGAATGCCACAACCACTTGGTGGACACTCCGGAATCATCTGCCGGACATGCCAGAACCAGCTCTCAGACACACCAGAACCACGTGCCAGACTCGCCGGAAGCACCTGCTGAGCATGCCTGAGGCAAATGCTCGACTTGCAAGAAACACCTGCCAGACACGCCAAAATCACCTGCCGGGTACGCCAGAACCACGTGGCGGACACTCCGGAATCACCTGTCGGGCATGCCGGAACCAACTCTCAGACGTGCCAGAACCTCGTGAGGACACGCCAGAACCACCTGCCAGACAGACCGGAAACACCTGCTGGACACGCCAGAACCACTCGGCAGACACTCCGGAATCACATGCCAGGCGTCCCGGAACCACATCTCAGAGGTGCCAGAACCAAATGCCGGACACTCCGGTATCACCTGCCGGGCATGCCAGAACAACCTCTCAGAGGTGCCAGAACCACATGCCGGACACTCCGAAATCACCTGTCGGGCCGGCCGCAACCACCTCTCAGACGTGCCAGAACCAGGTGCCTGAGATGCCGGAACCACTCCCCGAACAGACCGAAACCACCTGCCAGACCCGCCTGAACCCCCTGGCGAGCACGCCTGATCCACCTGCTCAACTAGCCGGAACCACCTTCCTGACACGCCAAAATCACCTGCCAGGTCTACCAGAACCACTTGGCGGACACTCCGGAAACACCTGTCGGGCCGGTCGGAACCAACTCTCAGACGTGCCAAAACCTCGTGCCGGACACGCCAGAACCACCTGCCGGACAGACCGGAAACACCTGCCGGACACGCCGGAACCACCGGCTTGACTCGCCGGAACCACCGCCGGACATGCAAAATGACCTGCCGGCTACGCCAGAACCACTTGGCGAACACTCCGGAATCACCTGTCGGGCATGCCGGAACCGCCTCTCAGACTTGCCAGAACCATGTTCCGGACACGCCGGTACCACCTGCCGAGTATGCCGGGACCACCTGATCCACTCCCCAGAACCACCTGCTGGACACGCCAGAATCACCTGCCAGCTACGCCAGAACCACACGGCAGACACTCCGGAATCACCTGCCGGGCTGGCTGGAACCACCTGCCGGTCACGCCAACATCACCTGCCAGCTATGCCAGAACCACTTGGCGGACACCATGGAAACACCTGTCGGGCCGTCGGAACCACCTATCAGACGTGCCAGAACCATGTGCCTGAGATGCCGGATCCACACCCCGAACTGACCGAAACCACCTGCCAGACCCGCCTGAATCACCTGCCAAGCATGCCGGAACCAACTACTCGACTCGCTGGAACCACCGACCTGACACGGTAAAATCACCTGCCGGGTATGCCACAACCACTTGGTGGACACTCCGGAATCATCTGCCGGACATGCCAGAACCAGCTCTCAGACACACCAGAGCCACGTGCCAGACACGCCGGAAGCACCTGCTGAGCATGCCTGAGCCAACTGCTCGACTCGCCAAAACCACCTGTTGGACACGCCAAAATCACCTTCTGGCTACGCCACAAGCATTTGGTGAACACTTCAGAATCACTGCCGGGCTGGCTGGAACCACCTGCCGCTCACGACAACATCACCTGCCAGCTATGCCACAACCACTTGGCGGACACCTTGGAAACACCTGTCGGGCCGGCCGGAACCACCTATCAGACGTGCCAGAACCATGTGCCTGAGATGCCGGAACCACACCCCGAACAGACCGAAACCACCTGCCAGACCCGCCTGAACCACCTGTCGAGCACGCCGGAACCACCTACTCGACTCGCTGGAACCACCTACCTGACACGCTAAAATCACCTGCCGGGTATGCCACAAGCACTTGGTGGACACTCCGGAATCATCTGCCGGACATGCCAGAACCAGCTCTCAGACACACCAGAACCACGTGCCGGACACGCCGGAAGCACCTGCTGATCATGCCTGAGCCAAATGCTCGACTTGCAAGAAACACCTGCCAGACACGCCAAAATCACCTGCCGGGTACGCCAGAACCACGTGGCGGACACTCCGGAATCACCTGTGGGGCATGCCGGAACCAACTCTAAGACGTGCCAGAACCTTGTGCCGGACACGCCAGAACCACCTGCCGGACAGACCGGAAACATCTGCTGGACGCGCCGGAACCACCGGCTCGACTCGCCGGAAACAACGCCGGACATGTAAAATGACCCGCCGGCTACGCCAGACCACTTGGCGAACACTCCGGAATCACCTGTCGGGCATGCCGGAACCACCTATCAGACTTGCCAGAATCATGTTCCGGACACGCCGGTACCACCTACCGAGTATTCCGGAACTACCTGACACACACCCCAGAACCACCTGCTGGATACGCCAGAATCACCTGCCGGATACTCCAGAACCACTCGGCAGACACTCCGTAACAAACTGCCGGGCATGCCGGAACCACCTCTCAGAGGTGCCAGAACCAAATGCCGGACACTGCGGAATCACCCGCCGGGCATGCTGGAACCATCTCTCAGAAGTGCCAGAACCATGTTCCGAACATGCCGGAACCACGTGCTGAGCTCGCCGGAACCACCTGCTGGACACGCCAAAATCACCTGCCGGCTACGCCAGAACCACTCGGCAGACACTCCGGAATCACATGCCAGGCATTCCGGAACCACCTCTCAGAGGTGCCAGAACCAAATGCCGGACACTCCGGTATCACCTGCCGGGCATGCCGGAACCACCTCTCAGAGGTGCCAGAACCACATGCCGGACACTCCGGTATCACCTGCCGGGCGTGCCGGAACCACCGGCTGTACATGCCGGAACCACCGGCTCGACTCGCCGGAACCATTGCCTGACATGCAAAATCACCTGCCGGCTACGTCAGAACCACTCAGCAGACACTCCGGAATCACCTGCCGGGCTGGCTGGAACCACCTCCCGGTCACGCCAACATCACCTTTCAGCTGCGCCGGAACCACTTGGCGAACACTCCGGAAACACATGTCGGGCCGGCCAGAACCACCTATCAGACGTGCCAGAACCATGTGCCTGAGATGCCGGAACCACACCCCGAAAAGACCGAAACCACCTGCCAGACCCGCCTGAAACCCCTGGCGAGCACGTCTGATCCACCTGCTCAACTAGCCGGAACCACCTTCCAGACACTCCAAAATCACCTGCCAGGTGTACCAGAACCACTTGGTGGACACTCCGGAATCATCTGCCGGAAATGCCAGAACCAGCCCTCTGACACACCAGAAGCAGGTGCCGGACACGCCGGAAGCACCTGCTGATCATGCATGAGCCACATGCTCGACTTGCAAGAAACACCTGCCAGACACGCCAAAATCACCTGCCGGATACGCCAGAAACACGTGGCGGACACTCGGAATCACCTGTCGGGCATGCCGGAACCAACTCTAAGACGTGCCAGAACCTCGTGCCGGACACGCCAGAACCACCTGCCGGACAGACCGGAAACAAATGCCGGAACAGCCGGAACCACCGGCTTGACTCGCCGGAACCAACGCTGGACATGCAAAATGACCTGCAGGCTACGCCAGAAACACTTGCCGAACACTCCGCAATCACCTGTCGGGCATGCCGGAACCACCTCTCAGACTTGCCAGAACCAAAGGCCGGACACTCTGGTATCACCTGCCGGGCATGCCAGAACCACCTCTCAGAGGTGCCAGAACCACATGCCGGACACTCCGGAATCACCTGTCGGGCATGCCGGAACCACATGACGGACATGCCGGAACCACCGGCTCAACTCGCCTGAACCTTGCCGGCCATGCAAAATCACCTGCCGGCTACGCCAGAACCACTTGGCGAACACTACGGAATCTCCTGCCGGGCATGGCGGAACCACCTCTCAGACATGCCGGAACCAAATGCCAATGACACCGGAAGCACCTGCCGAGCACGCCAGAACCACCTGCTCGACTCTCCAAAACCACCTGCTGGACACGCCAAAATCACCTGCCAGCTACGCCACAACCATTTGGTGAACTCTTCGGAATCACCAGCCTGGCTTGCTGGAACCACCTGCCCGTCACGCCAACATCACCTGCCAGCTATGCCAGAACCACTTGGCGGACACCATGGAAACACCTGTCGGGCCGGCCGGAACCACCACTCAGACGTGCCAGAACCATGTGCCTGAGATGCCTGAACCACTCCCCGAACAGGCCAAAACCACCTGCCAGACCCGCCTGAACCCCCTGGCGAGCACGCCTGATCCACCTGCTCAACTAGCCGGAACCAACTTCCTGACCCGCCAAAATCACCTGCCAGGTATACCAGAACCACTTGGTGGACACTCCGGAATCATCTGCCGGACATGCCAGAACCAGCTCTCAAACACACCAGAACCACGTGCCAGAGACGCCGGAAGCACCAGCTGAGCATGCCTGAGCCACCTGCTCGACTCGCAAGAAACACCTGTCGGACATGCCAAAATCACCTGCCGGGTACGCCAGAAACACTTGGCGGACGCTCCGGAATCACCTCTCGGGCGTGCCGGAACCACCTCTCAGAATTGCCAGAACCATGTTCTGGACACGCCGGTACCACCTGCCGAGTATGCCGGAACCAGCTGATCCACTCCCCAGAACCACATAGTGGACACGCCAAAATCAATTGCTGGCTACGCCAGAACAACTCGGCAGACACTCTGGAATCACATGCCAGGCATTCCGGAACCACCTCTCAGAGGTGCCAGAACCAAATGCCGGACACTCCGGTATCACTTGCCGGGCATGCCGGAACCACCTCTCAGAGGTGCCAGAACCACATGCCGGACACTCCGGAAACACCTGCCGGGCTTGCCAGAACCAGCAGCTGGACATGCGGGAATCATCTGCCTGACATGCTGGAACCACCGGCTCGACTCGCCGGAACCATTGCCGGACATGCAAAATCACCTGCCGGCTACGCCAGAACCACTTGGCGAACACTCCGGAACCACCTCTCAGACATGCCGGAACCACATGCCAATGACACCGGAAGCACCTGCCGAGCACGCCAGAACCACCTGCTCGACTCGCCAAAACCACCTGTTGGACACGCCAAAATCACCATCCGGCTACGCCACAAGCATTTGGTGAACACTTCAGAATCACCTGCCGGGCTGGCTGGAACCACCTGCCGCTCACGCCAACATCACCTGCCAGCTATGCCAGAACCACTTGGCGGACACCTTGGAAACACCTGTCGGGCCGGCCGGAACCACCTATCAGACGTGCCAGAACCATGTGCCTGAGATGCCGGAACCACACCCAGAACAGACCGAAACCACCTGCCAGACCCGCATGAACCACCTGTCGAGCACGCCGGAACCACCTAATCGACTCGCTGGAACCACCTACCTGACACGCTAAAATCACCTGCCGGGTATGCCACAAGCACTTGGTGGACACTCCGGAATCATCTGCCGGACATGCCAGAACCAGCTCTCAGACACACCAGAACCACGTGCCGGACACGCCGGAAGCACCTGCTGATCATGCCTGAGCCAAATGCTCGACTTGCAAGAAACACCTGCCAGACACGCCAAAATCACCTGCCGGGTACGCCAGAACCACGTGGCGGACACTCCGGAATCACCTGTCGGGCATGCCGGAACCAACTCTAAGACGTGCCAGAACCTCGTGCCAGACACGCCAGAACCACCTGCCGGACAGACCGGAAACATCTGCTGGACGCGCCGGAACCACCGGCTCGACTCGCCGGAAACAACGCCGGACATGCAAAATGACCTGCCGGCTACGCCAGACCACTTGGCGAACACTCCGGAATCACCTGTCGGGCATGCCGGAACCACCTATAAGACTTGCCAGAACCATGTTCCGGACACGCCGGTACCAACTGCCGAGTATTCCGGAACTACCTGACACACTCCCCAGAACCACCTGCTGGATACGCCAGAATCACCTGCCGGATACTCCAGAACCACTCGGCAGACACTCCGTAACCAACTGCCGGGCATGCCGGAACCACCTCTCAGAGGTGCCAGAACCAAATGCCGGACACTCCGGAATCACCTGCCGGGCATGCCTGAACCATCTCTCAGACGTGCCAGAACCATGTTCCGAACATGCCGGAACCACGTGCTGAGCTCGCCGGAACCACCTGCTGGACACGCCAAAATCACCTGCCGGCGACTCCAGAACCACTCGGCAGACACTCCGGAATCACATGCCAGGCATTCCGGAACCACCTCTCAGAGGTGCCAGAACCAAATGCTGGACACTCCGGTATCACCTGCCGGGCATGCCGGAACCACCTCTCAGAGGTGCCAGAAGCACATGCCGGACACTCCGGGATCACCTGCCGAGCATGCCGGAACCACCTCTCAGAGGTGCCAGAACCACATGCTGGACACTCCGGGATCACCTGCCGAGCATGCCGGAACCACCTGCTGGACATGCCGGAATCACCTGCCGGACATGCCAGAATCCCCGGCTCGACTCGCCGGAACCATTGCCGGACATTCAAAATCACCTGCCGGCTATGCCAGAACCACTTGGGGAACACTACGGAATCACCTGCCGGGCATGGCGGAACCACCTCTCAGACATGCCGGAACCACATGCCAATGACACCAGAAGCACCTGCCGAGCACGCCAGAACCACCTGCTCGACTCGCCAAAACCACCTGCTGGACACGCCAAAATCACCTGCCGGCTACGCCACAACCATTTGGTGAACACTTCGGAATCACCTGCCGGGCTGGCTGGAACCACCTGCCGGTCACGCTAACATCACCTGCCAGCTATGCCAGAACCACTTGGCGGACACCATGGAAACACCTGCCAGGCCGGCCGGAACCACCTCTCAGACTTGCCAGAACCAAGTTCCGGACACACCGGTACCACCTGCCGAGTATGCCAGAACCGCCTGATCCACTCCCCAGAACCAGCTGCTGGACATGCCGGAACCACCTGCCGGACATGCCGGAACCACCTGCCGGACAGACCGGAAACACCTGCTGGACGCGCCGGAACCACCGGCTCGACTCGCCGGAAACAACCCCTGACATGCAAAATGACATGCCGGCTACGCCAGACCACTTGGCGAACACTCCAGAATCACCTGTCGGGCCTGCCGGAACCGCCTCTCAGACTTGCCAGAACCATGTTCCGGACACGCCGGTACCACCTGCGGAGTATGCCAGAACCACCTGATCCACTCCCCAGAACCACCTGCTGGACACGCCAGAATCACCTGTCGGGTACGCCAGAACTACTCGGCAGACACTCCGGAACCACCTGCCGGGCATGCCGGAACCACATCTCAGAGGTGCCAGAACCACATGCCGGACACTCCGGAATCACCTGCCGGGCTTGCCAGAACCAGCAGCTGGACATGCGGGAATCACCTGCCTGACATGCCGGAACCACCGGCTCGACTCGCCGGAACCATTGCCGGACATGCAAAATCACCTGCCGGCTACACCAGAACCACTTGGCGAACACTCCGGAACCACCTCTCAGACATGCCGGAACCACATGCCAATGACACCGGAAGCACGTGCCGAGCACGCCAGAACCACCTGCTCGACTCGCCAAAACCACCTGTTGGACACGCCAAAATCACCTTCCGGCTACGCCACAAGCATTTGGTGAACACTTCAGAATCACCTGCCGGGCTGGCTGGAACCACCTGCCGCTCACGCCAACATCACCTGCCAGCTATGCCAGAACCACTTGGCGGACACCTTGGAAACACCTGTCGGGCCGGCCGGAACCACCTATCAGACGTGCCAGAACCATGTGCCTGAGATGCCGGAACCACACCCCGAACAGACCGAAACCACCTGCCAGACCCGCCTGAACCACCTGGCGAGCACGCCGGAACCACCTACTCGACTCGCTGGAACCACCTACCTGACACGCTAAAATCACCTGCCGGGTATGCCACAACCACTTGGTGGACACTCCGGAATCATCTGCCGGACATGCCAGAACCAGCTCTCAGACTCACCAGAACCACGTGCCAGACACGCCGAAAGCACCTGCTGAGCATGC
>NW_027228595.1:0-73283 GCF_037783145.1 Equus przewalskii | reverse complement strand
TTTTTTTGAGGAAGATTAGCCCTAAGCTAACAGCTGCCAATCTTCCTCTTTTCGCTGAGGAAGACTGGCCCTGAGCTAACATCCATGCCCATCTTCCTCTACTTTCTACTTGGGATGCCTACCACAGCATGGCTTGCCAAGCGGTGCCATGTCCACACCCAGGATCTGAACTGGCAAACCCTGGGTTGCTGAAGCAGAAAGTGCACTCTTAACCGTTGCGCCACCAGACTGGCCCCCCGTGCAAATTTTAAACTCATCTTAGCAATTCCTTTTAAAATATTGTGTTAGGATTTTGATCGAGATTATATTGAACTTATAGATCAAGTAGGGCAGAATTGCCACCTTAACCATATTGAGTGTTCCAATCCACAAACACTGCATTTACTTAGGTCTTGATTTCCTTTTGCGGTTTTCAAGGTATTGGTCATGCACATCTTTCATTAAATTTATTGTTAGATGTGATATTCTATTTTAAATTGTATTATTTTTAAAATGTACTTTTTCGATTGTTCATTGCTGGTAAATAAACATACAATTGACTGTTTTATATTGACCTTGTATCCTGCAGGTGTGTAAATTCACTTACTAGTTCTACTGGCTTTTTAATAGAGTGCTTAACATTTTCTGCATAGGTAATCACGTCATCTGCACATAAAGACAGTTGTACGTCTTCCTTTCTAATCTTTATGCCTTTTATTTCTTTGTCTTGTCCTGTTCAATGGCTTGGGTCTCCAAACAATACTGAAGAGACATCCTTGCCTGATGCCTAATATTAGGTCTAAAACACTTAGCCTGTCACTGTTAAGTATGATGTTTGAGATAGGTTTTTCCTAGATGTCTTTAATAAGATTGAATAAGTTCCTTTCTATTCCTAGTTTGCTGAGAGGTTTAATCATGAATTGAAGTTATATTTTATAAAAAGCTTTTTCTGGAGTGATTAAAATGATTACAGTTGCTCCTAACTTATGATGAGGTTACATCTCAGTAAACTCATCATAAATTGAAAATATCACAAGTCAAAAATGCATTTAATACACCTAAGCTACTGAACATCATACTCTAGCCTAGCCTACCTTAAACGTGCTCACAACACTTACATTAGCCTATAGTTGGGCTAAATCATCTACACAAAGCCTATTTTATAATCAAGCGTTGAATACCTTGTGTAATTTATTGAATACAGTCATGAAAGTGAAAGCAGAATGGCTGTGTGGGTCCAGCGTGGTTGCAAGTGTATTGGCTGTTTATCCTGGTGCCACTGCCCAGCATCACGAGGGAACATAGTACCGCGTATCACTAACCTGGGAAATACCAAAATTCAAGATTCTAAGTACAGTTTCTACTAATGCGTATTGCTTTCACACCATGGTAAAGTTGAAAAATCTTAAGTCGAACCGTCTTAAGTCAGGGACCGTTTGTGTATGTTTTCTTCAATCTGTGGATGGTGAATTATGTACATTATCAAATGGTAAACGAAGTTTGCACACTCAGGGTTGACCCCACTCAGTCATGATATAGCATTTTTATGTATACTGGTGGATTTCATTTGCTAGTATTTTTAAAGGATTTTTGTGTCTATTTTGATTATGGATATTGGCCTGTAGTTCTCTTTTCTTGTGATGTCTGCATTTGCTTTTGGTTTCACGACATGTCTGCCCTCATAAAATGAATTAGGATGTGTTCCCTTCTCTTTCATTTTCTGAGTTTGATTGATATCATATATATTTTGTCCTTAAATATTTAATGAAATTTACCAATGAATTCATTTTGCTCTGGATTTTTCTTTGTGAGAAGGCTTTAAATTACAATTTAAATTTATTATTTGATATAGTGCCTTTCAAATTTTCTGTTTCTTCTTGAGTCACTTTTGCTAACTCGTGCTTTTTAAGGAATTTGTCCATTTTATCATTTGAGTCAAGCTTATCAGCATAAAGTTTCTCATTACAGTGCATTATTTTGCTTTAATGTCTGTGAGATTGTGGTGATGTTCCTGCTTCCATTCCTGATCTTGGTAATTTGTATATTTTTACTCTTTTTCTCCATGTAGGTAGAGGCTTTTCAGTTTTCTCGGTTATTGTCAAAGAATCAGCTTGTGTTTTCATGATTGTTTTCCTGTTTTCTATTTCAATGATTTTTTCCCCGTGTTATTTCATTCTCTTTACTTTAGGTCCAATTTGCTGTTCCTTTTCCATTTTCTAAATGTAGTATCTCAGATAACTAGACAAGTGTGCCTATTTTGCTTTAACTCTAAATTAATTAAAATGAAGTAAAATTAAGAATCCAATTCTGCAGTCACACTCATTACAGTTCATGTGCTCAAAAGCCCATGTGGCCAAAGGTCATCATCTCGGACTGCACAATACAATTCCATCATTGCAGAAAGTTCTATTAGAGCTGCTAGATGAGAAGGTGGCCAGTCTCTTGCAGGAGCAAGTTTGAACAGCTCCTCCCCTCACTTCCTCTCTCCTCTGTCGTCTCAGTGTCCTGGCTTAGCACCACCTTCAAAGTCAGAGGAGTGAGCAGGACCCAGATTTTCCAGGTAAGGGAATAAGGGTGTTTGTGGGTGGTTGGAGGGTTGTAAGAGAATGTGTGATTTGGTGGAGAGGGGACCGCTCCCCTGGGTCTGTATCTACCCTCCTGGCCGACTTACTCTCAGAATCTATTTCCTGTTGGTTCCTGTTCCCCGTCTTTGCTGATTTTAGGCTGTAATCTGTTTTCAAGGCTGAGCCTCACAAATGAACGCCTCTTGCAGGGTCACTGTTCAGAGGATACTTGTACAAATAAATGATTCCTTTGACCATTTATAGAATTTATAAGCAAATCTGAAGCTTTCAGGGATCGAGATGGGTGAGCGGGTGAGCTGTGTGGGGAAGTTGGAGTGGTCCTCCCTGGAGAAGTGTCAGAGGGCTGAGGGCTGAGGGCTGAGCAGGAGTGTGCTGGCACTGGCTTGGAGCAGGAGTGCTCCCGGGGGAGGGAGCGGGGCCGCAGGGGTCTGGAAGTTGGAAGGAGCTTGGGGAGCAATGAGGAGGCCAGTGTGGTGATAAAGCCTTTTGAGAGAGAGTAATTGATCACGCAGGGTCTTAGGACCATCCAAGGACTTTCAACTCCTTTTTAAAAAAAGCAATAGAAAGCCATTAAAGAAGTTAAACAAGAAAAGGAATCAAATTTTAGTTCTAAAAAGGCATCTGATCATAGAATAGAAAAGAGATTGAAGATGAGATGATCAGTTAGGAGCCTGTTACATTGCAAACAAATGACAGTGCGTTGGATTAACATGAAGATGAAGAGAAAAGGATAATTTTGCATTCTTTGGAAGTAGAAGCAATAGGATTTGGTGCTAGATGGACGAGCAGGTAAAGACAGAAGAGTTGTAGGTGACCCCAAGATTCTGCCTGAGCCACTGGCTGAATGGTGATGCTGTTTGAAATGGGCAGTGATGAAGGTGGAGGTGGAGGTCAAGGGTTCCGTTTCTGCTGAGCTCTGTTTGAGATGCATGTGGAATTGCCAAATGGAGAAGCTGCATGAGGTATAAAAGTTCAGAGCTCTGAGGAGAGTCTAGGCTACAGGCCACGTATAAATGGCGTTCAAAGCAGTAATTCACTGAATAGAGTGGGGGAAGGGCATGCACAGCCAGTGCTGAGGAAGCACGTGAAGCATTTATGTTTGTGTAAAGAAAGAGGAACAATCTGAAAATGGAGAGTTGAGGAGACATCTTGGGAAATAGGGGCAAGAAATCTAGTAGCAAGTTTATGGAAAAAAGAAACTGTTGGCTACAGGAGGTTGCGGTTTCCAGTCACTCTCCGTTTCCCTAAAATGACATAGTTATGTTTCTTTATCTACAGGAATTCAAACTACAATGGCAGCCCGATACCACAGCTCATGTTCCAACCCCAGCGAACCCAGGAGCTGCCGTGGTGAGAGGGTGCCCTGGCTCCCCAGGCCAGGAGGGTTCCTGTCTGAGCAAGAGCAAACCATTTCCAACCTCCTCTCTCATTTTCTCTTCGTTCGCCCTGCTCTGTCATTTCTCCCTCGACCCTCTATGCTTTCTCCTCATGATGCAGTAGAACAGCGAAGAAGAAGAGAGGTAGAACTATCTTGACTGATCCCAGGCTCGATGAGGGTTCTTATGTCCTACTTCCCACTATGTGGACACACCAAGCCAGGTGGAGCCTCTCTGGTTGATTTTCTGCCCCTCTCTTCAGGCTGGGAGAGGACTGGGAAGGAGGAACGTGGGAGTAATTGATTCCTCATTCAGGTCCCTAATTTCCCTGCTTCTAGTGGCCTCACTATAACCAACAAGTTCAACAGACAACCTCATCCAGTTCTGTCACATAACCTCCTTCTACTCCCTTAGCCATGGAAATAACCACAATAGTTGAGCTTTTGCTGGTTTAGCAAACCACCCCACAATTAAGTCACGGAAAACATCAACCGTTTAGTTGGCTCTCTATTTTGTGGGTTAACTGGGCAGTTCTTGGGTCTGGGTCAACTTGGCTTATCTCAGCCAGACTCGCTCATATACCTGTGGTAAGCTAGTGGTTCAGGATGCAACTGGATAATTTTTCACAGCCTCATGGGCATGTTTGGTAGTTAGCAGGCTCTTGGGTGGGCCAGGGTGACAGAGATAAGTGGACCTTGTTTCTCTCATCATCAATGAGGCTAGTCCAGGCCTCTTCATGGGGCAGTTGCAGAGTTCTGAAGAACAAAGGGAAGGCACGCCAGAACGCATCAGCACTTTTGAAGTCTCTGCTTACATCACGTTTTTACTTTCCTATTGTCCAAAACAAATCACAGCCCAGGCAGATTCAAAGGCTGGAGAAATATGCTCAGCATTGTGATGGGAGGAGCTGCAAATCCACATCCCAGAGAAGCATGTGTACAGAGAGATGGGCATCATTCAGGGCCATATCTGCAATCTATCGCATAGATCGTCATCCACATGCTGCCCACATTGGCAAATTGTTGCAGTGTTGGAACTGGCCTTTGGTGCCCTTTGTTTCACCTCTCATGATTTTCCTACTCCCTCTCTCTATAGCCAACCAGAGCCCTCAGCACAGCCTTAGGTTGGAGTCTTCTATGGTGATGATAACCAAATAATAATCTGAAGTCCTGCCCACATTTTTCCTTAGATAATCTTAGCCATCCTGCATGCAATATTCTCAGCTGCTGGAAATTTACTTCTCTCACTCCAGGATTCTGGCTGTCAAATGTGGGAAATTCTACTTTAGGGATGGTTTTGTGAATCTCTGGATTAGCTAAAACCTCAGCATAAAGTGTGTAGGGATGGGGATTAGCTACAGATTTTGCGGAAGCCAGAGTGGCAGTTTCTGCAACATCTCTCTTCTGTTTGTTTGATATTTTTAAAAGATTGCTCCAATTACAGAATAGACTGAGGGGGCAACAAGGAAGTAGAGAGACCGGTTAGGAGACAACTGAGGCATGGGTGGTGATGGTAGCTGGGGCTAGAATGATGGTCTTCAAGATGGAGAGAAGATGGACGGAGCCAAGGGAACTTACTAATGGGTTGGGAATGGAAAATAAAGGAAAGAGAGGAATCAAGAGCCATTCCTAGATTTTCGGTCTGAGGAAGTGAGTGAATGTTGAAGTATCTCGAAAAATCAAAATGGAGTTAATAACATTGTCTGTAATGTTGTGATATGATAATGTATGCATTTCCTCCAAGCAGAAATCAATGGTTGTAACACAGGATTCCTTATGCAGGAACCAATCTTACTCGAGGGCTACACTGGGACGGTCTACCTTCTTGGAGAAACAGGCTCTCAAATGCATTCATCAGTTGCCTTCCGTCTGCTCCCAGTCTGTGCTTAATAAACCCCCAGACTCCAACTCTATAGCCACATTAAAGAGCTATGCGGAGAATTACCGAATACAAATACAGAGAAAGCCATAGAGATTATTTGTTGTCTGACTCAAGGCACAATTATTTGGGAGACATAGTTTCAGTTGACATGTTATGCTGCTCTGAAATTAACTTTCAACTTCCCCAGAAAGTGGAATATGCTTAACCAATGAAACTAAGAAAGTATAACTCTACTGATGTTAATCGGTATGGGTTTTTTTCCATTTGTTAACTATCAAAGGATTTTATAGTAACTCCAGAGAACTGTCATGTATTTGCTGGCTATAATTCTTCCACCTCTTAATTTAAATATAAAAGCTTCACTAAATTTCTATTGATATATCTAGCATTGCCTCTTCCTGATTTGCTAAAGCTAAAGTCGTTAACTTTCAATGTTCGGTGTTTTGTTCTCCTGTGGGTCATAATCCTTGAAAGAATGGTTGCATGTGTGAAATATAAAGGGACGATGGGCTGGATACCCACCTACCTGACTTCTTAATGGGAAGAAGAAAAGTCCCATTTTGGATAGAAATTGGGGGGAAAATAATCTCCCACTGCGATGTCCCCAAGTCAGATTTCGTGTTGCTTCCTGCATTATCTTACGAGGAACAGCTACCAGCAGCAGCTCAGAGTTCACTTCTTGAGCCATCCTGTTCCCTCCTCTGTGGGCCACTTAACTAAAAAAGTCAGAGTAAGAACCTCAAGGGAATCCTGAAAAGTCCTTGGGCCTTCCCTAAGCACTGCAAGAGGAACATCAGGCCCAGAGGACTTTCTCTAGAGTTCCTGTGAGTGCACACATAACTGAAGAGAGAGGATGCTAGTGGGCAACAGTGGGGGGCGCCCGTGGGTGGGGGTCCTGGGGGGAAACAGCTGGAGGTGGATCCTAACACTGTGGCTTTTGTTCCCTGTTGACTTAGGGCTTGGAGACCAAAACCCCAGAGATTTGCAACTGAGACTTGTCCTAGTGGGTAAGACTGGAGCAGGAAAAAGTTCAACAGGGAACAGCATCCTTGGAAAGAAAGTGTTTAATTTCGGCCTTGCAGCAAAATCCATCACCAAGTCCAGCGAGAAAGGGAGCAGCATGTGGCACTGGAAAACAATTGTCGTTGTGGAAACGCCTGGCGTTTTTGACACCGAGGTACAGGATGCTGACACCTGCAAAGAGATTGCTCGCTGCATCCTCCTGACCTCCCCGGGGCCTCATGCTCTGCTCCTGGTGGTCTCGCTGGGCCGTTACACGCAGGAAGAGCAGAAGGCCACTGAGAAGATCCTGAAAATGTTTGGACACAAAGCTAGGAGATACATGATTCTCTTATTCACCCGGAAAGATGACTTGGAAGGGACCCACTTCCGCGATTACCTAAAGGTAGCTCCAAAAGTCATTCAAGAGCTGATGAAGGAGTTTGGCGATCGCTACTGTTTGTTCAACAATAAGGCGACGGGAGCTGAGCAGGAGGCCCAGAGGGCACAACTGCTGGCCTTGGTCGAGCACGTGGTGATGCAGAATGAGGGAGGATGCTACACTAATGAGATGTACCAAAGAGCAGAGGAGGAGATTCAGAAACAAATCGAAGTGTTGCATGAACGTTACAGAGCAGAGCTGGAGAGAGAGAAAGCGCTGATAAGAGAGGAGTACGAAGAGAAAATCAGAAAGCTGGAGGATGAGCTGGAGCAGCAGAAGAAAATGGCACAAATGGAGAGGGAGTTAGCTGAAAGGGAGACTGTCTGTGCCTCAAGGCAGCGAAATGCCAGAGAAGAGGTTGAGAGTCAGAGTAGGACCCTGGAATTAATCTTTGGAGCACTGAAGATTGCTTCCTTTGTCATCTCCCGGCTGTTTAGGGAAGATTAAGCTTAATGAAAATCTGTCGATACTTCTTGCATATGTTCAGGTGGCCCTGCCACTCATTCCCCAAAGTCAGAGCACGCTGGTCTCTGTCTCTCAGGACTCAGGAGTGCAGTGAAGTTCGCTGTTGGCAGTTGGTAGATGTTGAATCGATTTAACAGGGAGGGACAAATTCTCAATTTGTGAAACTCCAAAGCAGAAAGTATGGATGCTCCCTACCTTGTGAATTCTTTCCCAGAGACACAGAGTAAAGGAATGCAGGAGACCAGAGAAGATGACCCCGAGCTCTCTCTGCTCATCCCGAGTAAAGATTTCTCTCTAGATTCTTTCCAGACTGGCAGACAGTCGCGCCCTGGGGCTTTTCTCACTTACTTTCCCTTTAGGAGGACAGTGAGTGAGCAAGAGCAGTCCTCTGCAGTACTCACCCATGGAGATGCTTAGAGAATCCTTTCTCCATGCATGTAAATTTGTTTAATTCCGTTTTCACAGAAGGGCTCAATTTGTTCCTTATCGTCTCCCCATTGAAGTGTCGATGAAGAGTTCCTGGAAAATGGATCTCTCAGAACTCAATTAGGTGAAATGCCAGAAAGTGAGAAAGACAGAGACTCAACAGATAGGACAAGAATGTTTGGTGCATTTGGATGTATCTGTAGAAACTCTGACCAACCTCAAAGTGACCAATTTGCTGAATAACCTGTCCTCTCCTTTTCTGTGAAAGTAACTGCTGCGCCCCCACCTCCATAACCCCACAGCTTGAGTACTTACTGCTTGGCGGGTCACCTTCACACTGCTGCTCCCACCCAGTTGAGTTATTTGCTTATTATTACTATAATAAAGTTTTTCTGTTGTCTCATATTTGTGTACAATTGGAATCTCTTTTTTTTTTAATACCACTATTCTGCTATGTCTTCTAAGAACACGGGGATGAATTTCACTTTTTCATAAAAGTTCCAGAGGATTTTCGAGCTAGTTTTGGTCTACCCTCCAGACATCTCTCCTCCTTTTCCCTGGAAGATTGGAACCACGTTCTCAACCCCTCTGCCAGTCAAAGACCACAAAGACATTCTCTTTGGTTTCGTTCATTATGTGATGATAGAAATTATGTGTAACCAAGGTTTCTGAGACCTCAGTGGTTTTCCTGGGGCAAAAATTCCCTTCAATATTTGGACAACAAGAGTTGAAGTCCCTGTCCCTTTGTTACTTTTCCACGGGGTACCCCTCACCTGATAACTTCTAGGATTTCCCAAAGCACATTTCCATGTTCTACCAACATGTCCTGGTGGGTATATGTGGCTTATGCCAACTTGAAATTGGCTTGTCCATGCTCCAAGCCATTTGCTCAAAATAGGACATAGATCTCTCCCTTATTTCTCCAAAACAAAAATGAGTTTGTTCACTTAATAAAAGTTAGCAAAGGCTCAAGGGTAAGAGAAGGACTACAAAGAGATGCTCCCAATTCCTTTAGAAATAGTTCCTCTGAGTGAGATAGATTTGGTTTCACTCTTCAGAATGTGGGTGCATTTTGTGTCTGTTGTTTTCATCATTGGAGTATTAGCCAAAGTTGGGGGATACAAATCTAACATCCTATTGCAATAGAATCTTCTATAAGCAAATATATAACCAAAGGGCCATATATGCCTCCCAAGAAAAAGTAAATACAATTTTAATCTGAAAAAAAAGTCTTTAACTGCAGTGGTACTTTCTGTGTCAATGCATTCAATTATTCTTACCCTTGCATTCAGGTTTACGTTGTAGATGAGGCAAAAAAAAAAAAGAAAAAACGTTCTGCTCTTGAGAATCGGCCAGGAGATGAGATGCCCATGTGAAATACCCTGAGAGCATTGTTGCCCATCTGTCTCTCAGAGCAGAAGGTCCTTGATAAATACTACCCATTGTGATGAATACAAAGGAGGCATGTGCCATGTGTCCTTCTCTCAAGAGTTTGGGAGTCTATACCTCTTCATCCATTCCTTATCATTCATTGATTGTTCACACTTCATGGTAGATTTTATACCAGACGCTGAGAATCTAGAGACAAGTGAAACCAAGTCCCTTTTGAGACTGGCTTCATTCACTTAGCATAATCATTTTGGAGAATCATCGAAGTTGTCTGAATGAATAGCTTGTTCTCTTTTATGCTGAGTATTATTCCATCTTAGGGGTGTACCACAGTTTATCACTTCTTATTCTTATACCTCTAATTGATTTTTCTTGTCTAATTCCATTGGCTAAGACCTCCATTATAATATTGAACATTAGTGTATGGGCATGCTTGCTTTGTTCCTGGATATGGATTCAGTGTTTCCCAGTTAAGTAAGTGAGATACTTGACTACAGTAGTATATAAGATGTATTTGTGTGTGTGTGTATGTGTGTGTATAATCCTATTAAGCAGGTATCCCCCAATCACTATTTTCTTGAGAGTTTTTATCATGAATGACTATTGAATGTCGTCAAAGCCTTTTTAAAAATAATCTATAGGAATAACTTGTGATCCTTTTTCCTTAAATCTTTTCACAATGTCGACGAAAATAATCCATAACCAATCTATAAATGAAAATTTGGGAGAGTTTATTCTGAGCTAAAATGTGAGGACCATGACCTGGGGCCTTTCTTCCAGAAGGAAGAAAGGGCATCGAAGAAGCGGGGTGCACAGAGTGGTTATATACTATACCCCCCAAGAGGATGTTTCACATATGATTGAAATGTCCCTTTTACAGTAGTCACGAGACTGCTCTGTCGGCACAGCGATTGATGGAAACAGCAGGTAGGTCTGCTGTTTCGGTGGACACAGCAGGGTGGCAGGTCTGTTGTCTTGAGCTGGGTGGTCACAGGTGAGCTGGGTGGTCAAAGGTGAGTGCAGCAATCAGTCCCTAGCCTAAGGAAAGATGCTTATCCCTAAGGAAATGCCAATGTGGGGGGAAGTTGCACCTTTATCTTAAGGGCATTTGTTCTTGCCATAGTAAATGTTTAAAGCAGATATACAATGAATGCTCAATGGCCACAGTCAGGCCCTTTTTGGAAAAAACAAAGTCAGGCCGAATTAGGTTTACACCAAATGTCTTCCTCATATACTCCAATAGATCCTATTGCTTGCCATTTCTATTTGTCAACAAGATGAATGATATTAATAGATTTCCAAATATTGAATCATTTTTTCATTTCTGTTTTAAATTCCACTTGGTCATAATACATCACATTCTTAATGTGGTGTTGGAATATCCTTGCTAATATTTTATTTAGTATTTTTGTATTGATATTCATAAAAGATCTTGGTCTTGTTGACATAAATAATCCATGAACAATCTATAAATCAAAATTGGGGTGAGTTTATTATGAGTGAACCCTGAGGACCACACAACCAGGAGAGTCCTTTCACGAAGGAATGGAGCACTCCAAAGAAGTGGGGGTGTTCAGGGTGGTTGTATACCATCAAAGAGCACGTACCACATGTGATTGGAATGTCCCTTTTACAATAGTCACAAGATGGCTTTGCTGGCACAGCAAGTTGGTGAATGCAGCAGGTTGGTGGTTGCAAGGTAGGTGGTCGCAAGGTGAGCACAGCAGGTCAGCAATCCATCCTTAGTTTAAGGAGAGATGCTCATCCTCAGGGAAATGCTGATGTGGGGGAAGTTACATCCTTATCTTTAAGGGCATTGTTCTTGTCTTTGGGTCACAGTAAATACTTAAAGCAGATACAGGCCATGTCAGGCCCTTTTGGAAAAACAAGGTCAGGCCAGCTCTGTTTTAACCCCAATGGCTTCCTCATATACTTCAATACATCCTATTGCTTGTCATTTGTTTATCAGTCTATAGTTTCACCTCTTTGTCCTGTCTGTACCAGGCTTAGGTATCAATATTATATTTGTTTTGAAAAAGCAATTCAGAAATTTCCCTTCATTTCAATGCATTGGAACTGTCTCGACTTTAAAGATTTGGAAGAATTTTCACGCAAAACAATCTGGCCCTGGTGCTTACTTTGTGTTGTGGTTTGTTAATAGCTTTGTCCATTTCTTCCATCTAAATTGGTCTATTTAAATTTTCTTTCTGTAATGGAGACAACTTTTGTTATCAGTATTTCCCTTGGAAATTATCCATTTCATCTAGGTTTTCAAATTTATTTGCAAAGGGCTTTTAAATTTTTAAAATTTCTTCTACTTCAATAGTTATTTCCTCTTGTCATTTTGAAAATTTTATCTGTGCTCTTTTCTCTTTTTTTATTTTTATTTTTTGAGGAAGATTAGCCCTGAGCTAACATTCCCTGTCAATCCTCCTCTTTTTCCTCCCTGATCTAGCATCTGTGACCATCTTCCTCTTCCTCTACTTTAAATGCGGGACACCTGCCACAGCATGGCTTGACAAGCAGTGCACAGGTCCACACCCAGGATCCGAACCGGCAAACCCCAGGCTTCTGAAGCAGAACATGCGAACTTACCTGCAGCACCACCGGGCTGGCCCCTTTTCTCTTTTATTCTTGAGCGAGTTACTTAGCACTTTGTCTATTTTAATTTTTTCAACAAATCAGGATTTTGAATTATTAGTTATCTGATGTTCTTTATTCTCTACTACACTAGTTATTGTTTTCTATATTTTTGCTTTCTCTTGGTTTACTTTATTGTACTTTTTTCTAGTGAGAAAAAGTTTTTGAAGTGAGAATTTAATTATTTTCACTGAAAAAGTCTTTGGTGCAGTGCATTTTCCTGTTATCATCTCTTTAAAAGAATTCCATAGCTTCTGATATTTAGTGTTTTCACTACTAAGACTTCTAAGAAATTCTAAAGTCTCAGTTTGTATTTTTCTTTTCAACAAGAGCTGTTTAATAGAAAGCATTTTATTTTCCAGATCGAAGGACTATTTTTCAGAAGTAATTTCTGGTTTTATTGCATTGTGATCAGAAAGTGTTGTTTGTAATATTTTTATTTTATAGAACTCACTGACATTTGCTAATGTTTATTAATATATGATCAATTTTGGTGAATGTTCCATGTGCATATGCAAAAAAGATGTATTCTCTGTTATCGTTGCAAAGAGAGTGTGTTCTCTCTATGTCTGTGAGATCTACTTTCTTTGTTATGCTGTTTAATTCTCTGTCTCCCTTCTTATTTTTTGTCTACTTGATTTGACTCGTACTGATAACAGTGCATTGAAGTCTCCTATTATTAGGGCATTTTAGTCCACATCTCCTTGCATTTCCCGTACTTTTTGCTTCATAAACACGGTTGCTGTTATGTGACGCGTACTTTCTTAAGCATTATATCTCTGATAGAGGATTTATGAGAGAGCATAATGCGACAGAGACGTTATAACTCTATTTTTCATTCCTTTTGATGTCATAGCCGCCTTTGTAGGAAAGTGCTTTGAAGAAGCCTGTGGAAATGAGTCCCCTGAGGCTGTAAGTCACTGCTTCTTGTGGAACAATTTGGAATTCCTGGAAACAGCCTGCACAGCAAAATCGAACATACACTACATTGAGGGCACAGAGAGAAAACGTAAATTTGTAATTTGTCTGTGATTTTATAATCTTTCCTAGCTCCCATCCATCATTTCTAGGGAACAAATAGAACTAAACATTCCCTCTTGTTTAAACTGGTCCCACTGATCCGTTAAGAAGCCCCTTTTGAAGGTGTTCAGCTCTCTATTTAGGTGACTTAGAGAGCCCAGCCCCCACCATGGTGATTCTGTCCTTCAGTGGGGGATGGATGCCTTACGTGACATTGTGGTTTGTGGAGAAAGATGGGGTCCCCAGGCCTCAGCCCCTGCTCCTCTACTGCTGGGTGATGTCCCTAGTCTGTCAGGTCTCTGAAGTCCTGCTGGCCCCTGTCAAGGCAGTCCACAAGCCGGTGTAACCCAGAGTGAATTTCCCAGTTCAGGCAGTGCCCCTGGGGTGCTCCTTTGCTGAGCTCAGCACAACTCAGCTGCTGTTGGTCTAAAATTCCCTATGGCTGGTCGGGCCGCACCTCTCATGAGTCCTGTAACATCAGCTAGAGAGCGTGTTTGGCTGCATGTCAGAGAAACTTCCCTGCAGCGGCTCAACAAACGAAGGATTCAATTCTGATATAACAAGGAGTTACAGGTGGCGAGTCCAGAGCTGACGTAATTGTGCAAAGAACTTTTTTTTTCTCCCTACCTGCGCCACCATCCTTTGCAAATGACTTTTGTCCTCCAAGTGGCAAGATGGACCCTTCTCCTTTAGCCTCGTGTCTGAATTGCAGGCAGAAAGAAGATAGAAACTATAAGGAAGACAGAATGGCTCTTAAAACACAAAAGCAAAGTCAACCCAGACATGCCCACAGGACGTCTGCTTACATCTCTTCGTCATGTGGTTACGACAAATGCAAGAAACGTTGTGCGATTTAGTGTTTCACATGGGCACATGGGTCTTACAAGGCGAACTGTCGTTTTCTCAGTGAGCAAGAAGGGGCAAGTGGCTAGTAAGCAGGTGACTAGCAGCGTGTGCCATATACAGCGTGGATGAGTGTGCTCTCCACCTCGCTCTGTGGTGACCTCACTCTCACACCCATGGGAAATTCCTATGACAGTCTCCCAACCAAATTTTCACATAATTCTCATCTCCTGTTCATTTTACACACGAACCAAGGAAAGGACAAGAAAATAAAACGTCAAGCTTGAGTGTGGTCTCTAAAATAGCACAGAGGCTTGCAATAGACCAAACATCCTACAGATCAACTTTAGATAAACTATTAAGAATCAAATACCAGAGGGGCCAGCCCGGTGGTGTAGTGGTTAAATTTGTGCATTGTGCTTTGGCGGCCCACAGTTGGCAGGTCCAAATCCTGGGTGTGAACCTACATACCACTTATCAAGCCATGCTGTGGCAGGTATCCCACATATAAAATAGAGGAAGATGGGCATGGATATCAGCTCAGGGCCAAAAAGAGGAAGATTTGGGCTACAGATGTTAGCTCAGAGCCAATCTTCCTCACCAGAAAAAAAAAAAATGCAACTGAAACCGGATAGAAACTGAAGTGATTCAATCCTGGGAGCAAGGACCACATAGGGTGACACCCATGTTTAATACGCTTTTCCTCTGAGGGCACTCCCCAGGCCACAGCTCAAGGAGTAACTAGAATGCAATTATCTAATATGCTTTTTGATTTCTGAACCTGGAAAGATAAAATTTAGGACACACATCTGATTGCTTTATTCTTCTGCCTTTCTCTCTGTTTCTTCCCCTTGTAAGATGAAGAGGTGTCCGCATCTCTTATTATCTGGACTTCTACTGTATAAAATGTTGTTGCCTAGTGACTACACCAGGGACTTTTATGCAAATTGGAGATGTGATAGAATATAGAGGATCCATTCTAAAGGAAATGCCCAGTCTTACAAGGCTGTCATCTTTTGACAAAACTCTATTAATATTCTCTTAATATTAGAAGCTGATTAGTCAGGTTTTTCTCTGTATTTTGTGAAGCATTAGCGTGTATCAGGGCCCCCCAGAAGGCTTGTTCCAATACAAAGTTTCTGATCCAGTGGGCGTGGGGTGAACCTGAGAGTCTGCATTCCTAACAAGCTCCCAGGTGCTGCTGATGCTACTGGCCCAGGACCGTCCTTTGAGAGTCGCTGCACAGGAGCAAATGTCCTGTGTTTGAAAAGGAAAAGGGACAGTGACCTCAATACTGGTCCAGGCATTTCCCCCACTCCAAATGCTACAAGTGGATCTGGGGCTCCAAACACCCTTTTCCCCTCCAGGATTCTGAAGGAAAGTATGCACACAAAGAACTGAATCAAATAAGGCAAAACACCATATTTCTACCATAAGGCCAGCTCTCCCCAGTAAAGATGAAGCACAGACCAGAGCAAGGACCAGAGGCCAAAGTTCGATGTCTTCATTTTTCTCCCTGAAAGGAAGAGAGCTAGTTGCACATGGTGGGGCCACCCGACAACCAGAGGCACCGTCTGGGAGGATGGAGCTGGAAGAGTAAGACTTAGCTGGACTTGCCCGAAGGAGAACATCGTTGATCAGCCTGTAGAATGAAACCAGGAACTGAAAGAGCAGGTCACATCTGGTCACAACTGCCCAAAAGGAGAGAGGACAGTCTGTTTCCCGTTCCTTGCTTTTGGGGGGTTTTTCTTTGGACGATAAAGCCAGATGCCCTTCTGTTTCATTTTTGAAAAGTGAAAATAATAGTGGGAAGCGGTCTAACAGAGGTCAGGCTCTCCTAACATCCTCACATCCCGAAACAGGTCAACCCCTCTGCCTTCTGTGAGGGAGAGGATTTACGAGGCAGTGACCCAGAGCTCCTCCCTCCTGGGTGCTGGAGGGATGAGCACCTCTTCCTTCCAAGCCAGAGGGACGACAAGCAACTTGGCGTAGTACTGCCGAGGGCTGCCTGTGGGACCCCTGCCTGTGACTTTCAAAGTCTCTGATGAAGATGCTAACGCCTACAAAATGCTTCATATAAGTTGTTAGTGTGGAAATCAGCTAAAGAACTGAATTTCAAATCTACCAGAAATGACTTGAGCCAAGTCTCACCAAATCTCCAAGGGGTAGGGTGAAAAAATGCCTAGTGAGAGCCTCGTGTGTGCCAGGAACTTGGTGCACAACAGTGAACGAGGAAGAGCTCACTGCCACCCACTCCCGTGGCCTTGTGTGTTAGTACACTGAGACAACGAGTAATTGAAATACAAGATGATAAAGCAATACTTTGTCCCAGGCAGACCCAGCATCTAATAGGCTTAACTCCTATTTGACGTCTTGGAGGAGAGAGGACACATTTCCACAAGAAAGTCAGATATAGGACGAATCCTCACATATGAATGATTCAACTCTGCTGAATCCTGTTATAAACATGGCACCCCTGGTGGTCCCTCTATGCTCTCTGCATCCCAGAGAAGGAGCCTGGAACAATGCTCCTCATCCTCCCTTTCCAGATAGGTTGGGTTAGAGGCTGTGGATGAGAGGCGATCCCGTGAGGTTTGGAGCGTGGACGAGGAGGACAATTGGCAGCTATTGCAAGTGGACGGCAGTGGTGTTTCACAGCTGATGGCTCTTGAAAACCACTCAGTTCCGCGCACCAGTTAGTCTCCCAGGCCCCAGCGTTCCCAGCCCTCCCAGGCTTGGGCAGGCCTCTCAGTCCCCAGGTTAAAAGCATATCCTAGTGTTAATACCTAGATTGGATCAGTTTTCCTAATCAAGTACTCTGTATAACTGGACGGAGATGAAATGTGTCTGGAAACAACTGAGGCAAAATAAAGGCAGGATGCAGAAGTGGCCACGAGTCGTTCTGGGACAGAGAGAGTGAGAGCGGGACTGGAGTCTTCCGCAGGCACTGCCATCGCAAGGGCTTTGTGCCGAGTTTCTCCCGCACTTCTCATCCGGCAGCTTGAAAAGATTTAAAAGTATCTATCCCACTACTGTGATATTTTTGCCCCGAGTTTACAACACCTCTTCATAGCTTTGGGAACGCTGTAAGACACACTCAAAGTGTCATTTGGGCAGTGTCTTACATCACACTTCCCACAGGGCTCTGGAGAGGAATATCTGCAAATTGTCACATTTTAAGTCAATTGATCTTTGATGTTCTTACAAAGGTCTTGTCTTCTATGGGCAACTGTTTGGCTCCTTAATGGAAGGTCGTTCACATTTTATATACTTTAAAATGTTTAATCTTAAATTTTTCCAACAAAACTTTCCATAACCAAAGTAGTGATTTCTTTTACCATCTCTGCAACTAAAAGTGTTTTGCTTGTTTGTGCCATAATGCAAGCTATTTTAGAGCTGGTCCGAGCCACAAGCTCAGATCCTATCCACAGTTGAAATAAAGGATCGCTTTTGAATTCTGCTAGCAGCCATTTTCTGGGTCCTGACCCTGGAGAGCTGCCAGACTGCAGCCGATGGCAAGAGATCGACTTGGAGCTGAGCCACTGAGATTCTGGGAGTGTTTGTTACTGCACGTGATCTGGCCTAACCTGACTCACACGGAACGGAAATCTCATGTTTGATCTTTCTGCTGACTCTCACTTTTGGCTATTTCTTTTCTGGAGTAATCTTCACCATCTTTGACTGTGAAGTCAAATGTGGAAAACTTAAGGACTGAAATAAAGGCAGTTTTACTCCAGAGAGGGTTTGTGTGGACTTTGATCAGGGACTGAGAAGGGGGTGTTGGTGCCACTGACCTGAGACCACGTTAGCCCCCTTCGGGTGTCTCTGACTTAACCAGAAACCCCCAGTCTATAGTTCACTTTACAACCGAGTCAAGACGCAGGCTTCAAATGTAGGGCTGATAGCTTCGTGTTCTCAGAGCAGCCAACCTGCCCTTCGAGTTTATAGCTCACAGCTCCCACTTCAGTTTAAGATTTTGTTGTTGTTACTTGTTTTGGTTTTGCTCACACAGCGTCAAACCTCACTTCTTGCATGGCAAATACGGTCGTGTGCTGTGTAACAATGTTTCAGCCAATGATGGATGCGCACATACCCTGGGGGTCCCAAAAGATTATAATGGAGCTGAAAACTTCTGAAAGGAATGACACCTCCTCAAGAAAAGCCTCAGGCAGGTCCCCCAGGATCTGTTCCAGAAGAAGGCGTTGTTATCACAGGAGATGACAGCTGCATGAACATCACGGCCCCTGAAGACCTTCCGGTGCGACGAGATGTGGAGGTGAAGACAGGGGTATTGGTGGTCCCGAACTGCCAGCCCTGCAAGCTCCGTTCACGGCAGGCGCCATTGTTTATCTTTCATACTCTACTTTTACTGTGGCTTTTCTGTGTTTAGAGACGTTTACATACGCAAATACTTCCATTGTGTCCCCATGCCGACAGTATTGGGTACAGTAACACGCTGTGCAGGTCTGCAGCCTGGGAGCAGTAAGCTGGACAGTCTAGGTTTGCGTGTGCACTCTATGATGTGTGCACAACGACACAGTCACTCAATGACTCTTTCTCAGAACATATCCCCATTGTTAAGCGACACATGATGGTAATACAGTCTGTTGTTTCGTAGAGCGAGGGCCTCTCTGTGCTGATCTCTTAAACATAGCATCTCTGAGGACATCATAGAATGTAGCTCACAATCCCTTACTTGTCCTGTTTCTTAAACCTTGACCAGAATCCCACCACACTGTCACCAGCGCCCTGGGTGCTTGTTGTCCCCCAGGATAGAAATCAAGAGAGATAACAAATGGGAGCAGAAAAGCAAGTTTGTTAGCTTGCGCACAAGAGAAGCACAAGGGAGCCGGTGCGGAAAGGAAAGGGACAGGTGACCCGCTGGTTAGGGAGTGGGATTGTGGGGCTTTTTATCAGGCAAAGGCTGGGGAGGAGGCCTTCTCACGGCATGTGCAGGTGGGATTTTTCTTGCGCTTGCATTCTTGTTCCACAGGCCACCACAGGTGTTGCACGCATCATTAGCATGCTAGCTCTCCACCCCTGGGTGTGATTTTTAGTCTGGTAATGGGGCTAAGGTCACCTTCAGCCAACTCCTGGGTGCTGGGGCGCATGGGTAAGCCTGGAAAAGTCCGGGGGCTGCGGATGTCGGATCTTGGTGGTCTATCTGATTCTCTTAGCTTACCGCTTGGGTAGCGCCTTATCTTGTTAGGCCAGGGGCCTTGCAATGACCCTGTCTCATTAGGCTGGCTCCTCTCTCAGTGTGGCCCCAAACTAACAGCCTGGGAAGCTGGGATATATGGTGGTCACTAATGGTGTCAGGCACGCTGTCCACCCTGAGAGGTGAGAAGCCAAACGTTAGTCACAGTTGCAAAGAAAGAGCTTAATACAACGTATGGTTTCTGAAAAGGATGATGATTGGAAAGTTGCAGCTCACGTTTGGATAAAAGTTCCTCCAGGCACGGCTGTGAGTGCTTTCCGTCGTTAACTCATTTAAGGCTCACGGCCGCCCTCTGAGGAGGAGACTATTGCAGCTCCAGTGTTTACAGACAGAAACCGAGGCACAGAGAGCGAAGCTTCTTGTCCACAGTCCTGAACTGGGAATGGCCAAGCTGAGGTTTGCACTCAGCCAGTCCAGCTCCAGAGTCCAGGCTCTTAGCACTAAACACAAGTTCAGAAGATCCCACCGGGAGCGTCGTGTGGTCCAGGCAGCCTAGATAAGACAGAAAGAGGCGAGTCGCCCTGCTGTAGAACATTGCCACGGTCCACAGTCTCTGACGTCACAGCTGGAGTCCCTCCTCCCCAACACATATGCTCTTGACCCAAAACAACAGTCAAACGTGACTAAGGACAAGGCAGGGTCTTCAATTTGAGAACTGTAAAAATCCTTAATTTTTAAATGTTGTGTCTGACGTGGGTTAGCATTTCACGTGTAAACTTCCTTATCTGCTTCTCACATATTTACTGCTCACGTGTGAACATGCGCTGGCTGGTGTGCTGGTCCCAGGAGGAGGAGGACTGACATGGAACAGACCTACCCCAGCCAACCCACACGTGATGTGCTGGTTAATTTTGTGGGTCCACTTGGCTAGGCTTTGGTGCCCAGCTGAGGGGTCAAACAGCAGCCCACATGGTACTGTGAAGGTGTTGATTTATTTATTTTTCCAGCTTATTTAAGTATAATTGACAAATAAAATTGTAGTATATTTAAAGTGATGATTCAATATGTGTATGCATTGTGAGATGATTCCCACAATCGAGTTAACACATCCATCACCACACAGAGTTACCTTTTTTTCTTTTTGGTGAGAACACTTAAGATCTAGTCTCATAGCAAATTTCAAGAATACAGCACAGTGTTGTTGCCTATGGTCTCCATGCTGCATGTTAGATCCTTGGAACCTACTCATCTTATAACTGAAGCTTTGTACCCTTTCACCAACCTCTCCCTAATGCCCCCAGCCCTCCAGCCTCTGGCACCCGCCATCCCGCTCTCTGTTTCTATGAGTTCCACTTTCATTTTTTTGGATTCTACATGTAGCTGATGTACCATGCAGTATTGTCTTTCTCTGTCTGCCTTATTTCACTTAACGTAATGCCCTCCAGGTTCATCTGTGTTTTCACAAATGGCAGGATTTCCTTCCTTTTTAAGGCTTAATAACCTTCCATTGTGTATATATACCACATTTTATTTATCAATTCCTCCATTGACAGACACTTAGGTTGTTTCCATATCTTGGCCATTGTGAATAATGCTGCAATGAACACGCAAGGGCAGGAGTCTCCGCAAGGTACTGATTTCATTTCCTTCGAAATCAGAAATACCCAGAAGTGGACTAGCTGGATCACGTGGTAGTGCTATTTCCGTTTTGGGGGGACCTCCCTGCGGTCTCCCAGGGTGGCTGTACAATGTGCATTCCCACCAGCAGAGCCTGAGGGCTCCCTCTCTCCTCATCCTCTCCATCACCTGTTATCGCTTGTCTTTTCGGTGACAGCCCTTTGGACAGGTGGGAGGTGATACCTCACTGTGGTTCTGACTCGTGCTTCCCTGATGATTCGTGGTGCTGAGCACCTTTCCTTGTATTTATTGGCCATCCGTGTGTCTTCTTTGGACAAATTTCAATTCAAGCATTTGCCCATTTTTCAATTGGGTTACTTGTTTTTTATTATTGAGTTATATGAGTTCCTGATGTATTTTGGGTGTTAACCTCTTATGAGATAAATGGTTTGCAGATATTTTCTCCCATTTAGTAGGTTGCCTTTTCGTTTTGGTGACGGTCTCCTTTGCTGTGCAGAAGCTTTTTAGTTTGGTATAGTTCCACTTGTTTATTTTTGCTTTTGTTGCCTTTGCTTTAGGTGTCAGATCCAAAAACTCATCACTAAGAGTGACGTCAAGCAGTTTTTCCCCATGTTTTCTTCTAGAATTTTTACAGTTTCTGATCTTATGTTTCAGCCTTTACTCCATTTGAGCTGATTTTTGTGTGTGCCGTGAGATAGGTGTCCAGTTTCGTTCTTTTGCATGTGGCTGTCCGGTTTCTCCACCATTTATTGAAGAGACTGTCCTTTCCCCTATGCTTTTGTTGAGAATTAGTTGACCATATGTGTGTGGTTTAGTCCTGGGCTCTCCGTCCTGTCCGCTGACCCGGGTGACTGTGCCCACGTCACACTGTTTGGAGTCGGATCGCTTTGTTACGCAGCTGAAGTCAGGAGGTGTGATGTGGCTTTGCCTTTCCCTGGCTTCTCTAGATTCATGTTGCTCTTTTGTTTGGAATGCATTCCCTTGTTTCTTCATTTTCCTTGACTCTGTTGTGGTTACCGCACATTTGACTACATAGCCACCACTCCTGGTCTTGACAGACTGACGTCATGGAGGAGATGAGCCTCACCATCCAGGCTGGCCTGAGCTCCTGGCTGCCTCTCAAACCTTCGTGCTCTTCCAAACTGTTGTCTCTGTTCTCAGTGGCTCCCAGGAGATTAGGCTGTGCAGAGACCCGCCAGTGCCCCTGGGCCTGGGAAATGCCCACCCGCCTTTCCAGGCTCCCAAGGACTACGAATTGCCTGCCCCTTCAGCTGCCCAGTGCAGGCTAATTGGACACCGACCTTCAGGCAGCAGGTGGGAAAGTCAGGGCATTGGAAACACAGCCCGGCCCCTGTCGGGGGGACACCCTGGGTGCTGTGGCTGCTCCCTCTGTACTGAGCCAGCAGGAATGGGCCCTGGGAGTGCTCGTGCTCCCCCACAGAGCAGCCCCTTTGTCCTCCGGGGTCCTGGGGAGCCTGTGAATGCCTAGCCCATCAGCTCACAGGGTGTGGCATTGGGAGCCCCCCTAGGGCAGCAGCTGTGGAAGGTGGGGCGTGAGTGAGTGGACAGCTCCTTCTGTGGAGAGTGGAGATGACTAGGTTTGATTGCTGGAGTGCACCTGGGGGAGAAGGCAGGGGGCGTGCCTACCAGCTCCTTCAGGCTCCCAGGATGATGCGCCTCAGCTCCCAGACACAGGCTGGCTAGAAGCCTGACCTGTGGGCAGCAGGAGGAGAGCAGGAGCCAGATCCCTTGAGAGAGAAACTTTGAGATGGTGTTTTTGCCTGTTCCCTCTGCACTGAGCGTGGGGGCGGGGGCGGGGAGGTAGCTGCAGGAGGTGCTCTGAGCCAGGTGACTTGCGAGCCAGGCGCCCGGGTGCCAGCCGTCAAAGCTGGGGCGCTGCGTGGAGGGTCCCAGCTCTTCACTCCTCAGGGATAGACTTGCAGCTGGGGCTCCCTCCTGATTGTAAGGGTGGGGCTCGTGGTGAGTGGGTCTCAGCCGTTCCTTCCCATTTCCGTGGGTACTTTCTCAGCTGCCAGGTGTGCAGGAGTCACTAAACTGGCTTCTGGATTTCTCTCAGAGAGAATTGAGCCATGTGGGGCTGTGCATTTGGTTCGTCTGTGGGAGCAGGGGAGGTCGGGAGCCTCTGTGCCACCATCTTGCTGATGCCCCTGTGAAGGTATCTGTTAGCTGTGATTCACATTGACAGCAGTGGACTTTGAGTAAAGCACATTATCCTCCATCTTGTGGGTGGGCCTCATCCAATTAGTCGAAGGCCTTAAGAGAAAAGTCTCAAGGTTTTCAATTCCGTGTCTGAGAATTCTAACATCTGTGTCATGTCTGCATTGCTTCTAATGTTTGCTTTGTGTCTTCAGACTTCTCTTGCCTTTTAGCACGCCCTGTAATGTTGCTGAAAGCTGGACATGCTGACTCAGATACTGGGAGTTGAGGTAAACAGCCTGTGGTGTGAGGCTCTATGTTACTCCATCCAGGGGCTGGCTTGTTAATGTTTGCTGTAGCCGTAGGTGCCCGAGTGCCCCTTTCCCGCAGGTCCTTGTTTTGTCTCGCCTGTTGTCTGTGGTTCTCTCTGAGTCCTTCTGAAACAGAGTTTGTGCCTCGCAGTCCCTCAGCGTTAATCTCGTTTTTATGCGGAGCGCTGTTGGCGTGGTGGGAGGAGGGAGGGAGGGAGGGGAAGTGTGAGCCTGGGGCTCAGTCTCCCTCTCCAAGTGGGTCTGTGTCCCTCTGTGATCAGCATTATTTTTTTACCTTTTCCCTCTTCTCCCCCTTTAGGCGACACAAGCCAAACACGGACACTGCCCACCTCTCCCTCCTCAGTTTCTTTAGTCTCTTTCTTTCCTCTCTGCTCTGGCCTCAAAGGACTTCCTGGAGTCGCCTGAATGCCCTCAGGACCAGGCTCCTTCTATCTTCCAGAACCACCTCGTTCATCAGAATGGCTGCCTCAGGTGTGCTAAGAAGACACAATAACGATCCCACGCCCTCTTTCTTTGGGAATCAGGACACCAAAAGGGGGCTTGCTGCATCTGGACCTTCGGGGGAGGAGAGTGGGAGATGAGGCATTGCCATCAGGAACAGAAGCAGAGAAAGGAGGATGAAAAGATAAACTGGATGTTCTAGAGTGTTCCCCCAAGGGCTGTTCCTGGTCACAGGCTAAGATGTGAGAGTTCTCACTACAAAGCCACAGGACACATTCTACAATGTCCTATCCCATGGTCGATGGTATTCTCTCTATTTCCTAAATATGTCTGTAATTATATAAAATTCCTTGTCACTTAGATTGCTTTCTCTGGGATCTGGAATCCACAAGTTACCATGTTGCCCAAGATGGTGATGAAAATCAACAGTGTCCTCATCCTCATCTTCATCATCTTCCTACTTCTCCTCCTCCATGAAGCAATTTATATTTTGGGAAATTGTCTTCTTTACTTTGTTTGCATTCTTCTTCCAAGATCCCTGTGAAATGGTACAAATACGCAGTATAATTTCTGTTAAAATATTAGCAAACTGAGGCTCGAGTGAGGTATTAAGGTCACACAGTTAGCGATGAAGTTCATACATAATCGAGACTTCTGTTTTTCATATGTTCTCCTTAATTCTCCAGGAAAAAACAAAAACTGTTATTCTAAATAATATTTGCAATGAGACATCCTCAGGCCAGGAAACAAAATGTCATTGACAAGCTAGAATCTTGTACTAAAACCAGCTGGATAATTATTTTGAAAATTCTTAAATGATAGTTCTTCCAAAAATAAATTTAAAAAGCAGATTTGAGGGGTTCTAAATAGAATCATTTCAGTAGAAAATAATCCAGTGCTTTCAGGTGAGCTAAAACTCAATATGAATCAATGATGCCAAAAAGCTGTCACTCAAAAAAAGCCCTGTGAGCTCAGGCTATATTCACAGAAGTCGGGACTTGGCAGGAAATCATGCTCCCAACTCTCTCCGAGTTGACTAGACAACACAGAGAAACACATAACCACTTTCAGGGACCAGGTTCTGGAGGGTATGGACCATTCAGAGTGTTCAGGGGAGTGTAGCAAAGAATATTAAAGAAGTGTATGAAATCATTATCCAGGAAATAGTGAAGGAACTGGATAGAAGTTTCAAGAAGATACCTGACCATTATGCAAATCGGAAGAAATTTGCTGTCTGTTAATCTGCAAAGCAGACAACAGACAAATGGGTACATATTTCAGGATTTCTTCACCATAAAGGAAAACCTAAATGAGGTGTTCCAAAACAGAGGAGGGCGCCATCAGCGAGAGAAGACTAGAGTTTGATCAGAGAGCTTACAAGGCTTGATGATTGTAACCACGTGTAAGAAGAGGTCAGGCTTATGTGGGAGCCTGAACTCGATGGATGCCAACGCGCTTTCCCCTTTTACTAGTTTATAATTCTGATCTCAGTGCAACAGTGAGTCATCTGGAGTATCCCCACAGCAGAGGAATTTATGCGGGATTTCCGAGCCACATTTCTTAATCTGCCCCCTCCACCCCCAAAAGCATCTCCTCTACAAATCCGCTGCAGTGCTGACATTCTAACTCCTAGGCCGTCACCCACTTAGGGTTTTATTAATTGTGACTCTCTGAAACCCCCAGGTTAGCACACATGAAATTATTCACTCAGACGCTGAGACCTGGTTGCAGGAACGGGGCACGGGCTCCGAGCGGGTGGGAGGACCGGGCTTGAGAGAGCGAGCGCACAGGAGGAGGTCAGGTTGGATCTGTGCTGAGTGACAGGAGAGCCATCTCGCCTGCATGCCCCAAGGAGACCTTAAACGGGCATCACCGCCTCCAGTCAGTCTTGACGTGCAGAGATGAGCACCGAGCAGCGACATGTGGGGTGGGGAAAATGTGCAACCAGCCCCCTGGACTATCAAGGATTTCATTTTCTGGTCTTCCAGTGGTATTTGCCCGGTTTTGCTATATTTTCACTATTTGCTCACTTTCACACTGTGTCATTTCATAGGACATGGAGAGAGCAATTAAAATTTTTAAGTGGTTAAAGAAAAATAAGAAGAAAAACCACCACATACCAAAGAAATGGTTATTTCCCAGACCTCCAATGGGCAGTAATCTCCCGGAAACCTGCCGGGCAGACCCCCCCCCCCAGCTCCCACAGGAACAGTTGCTGGTGCACGTTCACCAAACTGTGCCCACCCACTCAGCATGCTCGCCCACAACCTGAGTTCAGCCCATTCCAGCCCACACCTTCAGCTCAGGTGAAAGGCAAAGTAAGGGCAGAGTAATGGGTTCCAACTGAATGGTCGTTTTGATTGCTCACGAGGGTCAAAAATGCTCATTGCTGAGCCTGCTCTGAATGAGGCCCTGGCGTGTTCTGGAGACTCAGAGGAAAAGGCTCCTGCTTCCCCTCAGGCCAGCACCAGGCTGAGGGGGTCTTCGGAGGAGGCGGGGCACAGGCCAGCAAGATGAGCACGGTGAGGTCTCTCCTCGTCCCAGCCTGTGCCTGTACCGGGTTCTGAGCGCCATCCTCATACAGGGTAGGGGTCCGGGGGTCCAACCTTCAACTCTATCCTGTGAAGTGACCACAACATTATGTGACGGGGAAAGGAAAGGTGGAGGAGGTGAGACCGGGATGACCGTGGCGGAGACAGGAGGCAGTGTTGCCATGCCCCCAGGGAAGGCCACAACCAACAGCCTTCTCATAATTTGAGCCAGTTCTGGGAAATAGTCCAACATCAGCTGTGGAGCACCGACTTCCTGCCGGCAAGCTGAGATGCACATGAACAAAAACTCATATCCTATAGTTGACGTCAGACAAATGGAGACTGACAAACAGTCCCCGCCCGCCCACTAACATGCCCCATTGTAACAACATAGCCCAGAGCCTCACTCCGGGTTTGGTTTGCATGATGTGGGTTTGCAAACTGTCTTTTTGGCGTGTGCACAATAAACTTTTATTAATTACTACTTAGGTGATTCATTGGTTTTACTTCTGTTGTTTCTGAACTTTCGACAATATCTAAGAAAGGGGCACAGACTTCGGTGAGTGATGGAGAACGTGAGCAGAGGAGATGTTCGATTGGAGGGAGAACTGAGGACAGCAGGGACATGCTCAGGCCTGGCGGTGAGCCCCTGGGGTGGCGCCCTGCTGGTGCTGACCCTCCTATTCCTGCCGGCTGTCTGAGCAGCATGAGCTCCACTGACACTGAGGGACAAGTAAGAACTTGGGGCTATTCAAGTGTATAGCCTGGTTGTGGTGAGGGAGAAAAGGACTCGGAATACCAGGAAGGGGCCGTGTACACACTGCCTCCGGGATATTTTGTGCCATGAGGTGCATAAAGCTGACTTAATTTACCCTTAATTGTCTCCAACTCAGCTTCTCTTTTGAACCTAGGAGTCAAAACTCCAGGACCAGAGGATGCTTATCGATATTGCCCTGACAGGGCTCTTGACTCCAAGCCTCCCAGTTTGGCACTGCCCCTCCCCTGGTCTGGCCCCCACTCATGATCTTGCATTAGGGATCGCTCATCCTCTGAACCAGCCCGGCAGAGTTAGAACCACCTTCCAACCAGCTTCGGAGACCTGCGTGAGCCTTGCCGGGTTGGGGGGCCTGGGCTTGCACTAATGGGTGGGCAGGGCTCTCGTGCTCACTGGGGAAGGCCAGAAGTATTGGGGAGCCTTAAGGCCAGGTGGGAAGAGACCTTAGATCGCCTGCCACAACTTTCATTTTATCCATAAAATGAGTGACACTTGGAGGCTTTATGAGTCTCGTCTAAGGCCGTAAAACACAGCGGCAGCATCATGTCCACAACCTTCAGCTTCTGCCCTCAGACCCATAGAGTTTCTGCTCTGCCTGTATATTAGTGGGAGCACTTGTGCTGGGGTGACAATAGGAAAGTCCAAAACTGATGGGCTCACAGGAAGCCAGCACCACTGCGCTAATGGAAGAGTCATAATGTCACTAAGATGGTCATGACTGGTACTAGGTATGGTAACACGCAAAGAGGGTGAGAACTCAGATACTAATGGGAAGGGGTAGAGATGATTTCAAGGGAAGGCTAAAAAAATTTAAAAAGTCCCTACATATTTCAATTGGTGCTCTAGCGGTTAAATCCGGCACTCTCACTGCCGTGGCCCAGGTTCATTCCCTGGTCGGGGAGCCACACCACCCGTCTGTCTCTTGCCATCCTGTGGGAGCTGTGTGTTGCTGTGATGCTGAAAGCTGTGCCACTGGTATTTCAAATACCAGCAGGGTCACCCGTGGTGGACAGGTTTCAGTGGAGCTTTCAGACTAAGACAGACTAGGAAGAAGGACCTGGCCACCCACTTCCGAGAAAACTGGCCATTAAACCTTTGAACAGCAGCAGAGTGTTGTCTGATATAGTGCTGGAAGGGGGAGGATGGTGCAAAAAGACTGGGCAGGGCTCTGCTCTGCTGTCCACAGGGGCGCTAGGAGCTGGAATCAACTATGCAGCATTAACAACAACAATATACCTTAATGCAGTAGAACAAGGGCTGTTGGAGTTAATACTTCCAACACTTCCGATACTTCCAACTTCCCCTTTGTTAACATCAACACAATTCTCTTGGTAGGAATTCAAATTCCTGTCTTTGTGTGAGAATGTCTCGTGGCCAGTGAGTTATACTTACGGGGGCCTGGAACCATCTCTGACCACCCTAGCCTAACGGTCCGCCTGCACCCTGAAATTTCCTCCATTTCTCGGGAGAGGAGCTCATTGCTTAATCTCCAGATTAAATTAACGTGTGAGGCAAATTCCTCCATAGAGGAAGCAAATCCCTAAATAGGTGCTAATCTCAGAAGAGACCTGAAAGTAGGAGAAGCTGGGAATGGGCTGGGGGCTGGCCACCACGGGGGGGTGGTGTGTGTGTGTGTGCGCGCGCGCTGCACACGAGTATACTTTGGCTGGAGCCATCTCTGAGGAGCAGCTTGGGCAGACTCTCGAGTGGCCTTTCCAGAAAAGCCAGTGCCTCTGCTCTACTCAATGAGCTTTAGGACCCATCAGTTCTGGATCTGTCAGGACCCCAAGCCAGGACTGAGGGAAGAATGCTCCAGTAAGGTGGCTACTTCAGCTCCCTCATTTATCGGGGCAAGGCACTGGGACCAGGGTTGTTAGAAGGACATTGTGTGAGAAAGAGAGAAAGGAAATGAAGGGGAGGACAGGGACACAGACGAAGAGCCCTAAGTCAGACATATGGTTTCGGGGGTCAGAGAGAGGAGAGAAGAGGGCGTTTATGTAGAGAAGGAAACTTCCCTCTTGTCCCAGTTTCACTTCTTTAATTCAATCTTCCTTTACCAGACCAAGATTATGTAACTCAGATTTATCCTGTGTCTGTTGCTCAAGAGACCATCACTTTAGGTCACAATTCACACGTCCTAGCCTGGAATTCACAGAGTTACATCAGGCTGCAAACTTTCTTCACAGCCCCATCTCCTTCTAGTTTGCTACATGATAAGAAACACAGCAATAGGCTCGGGGTCCTCAAAGTTAGATTCCAGTCGCTGGCCCCACACTAGTTCTCTGAGTAACGTTGGTCAAGTTAAGCATCTTTCTGAATCTTATTTTTACTTATTTAGAAATGGAGATAATCTCTCCTTCGCAGTATTGCTGTAAGCACTAAATGAGAAGAAGAAATATAACACGGGCTTGGCCAGAAGTCATTAAATAAGTGGTAGACGTGTCTGCTCCAGGCACTTCACCTGTTTTATCTTCCCACCCATGTAACACCGACTTCTACCTTCAAGCCATCAGTCATGCTGTTTCCTCCACCTGTCTATTTGTCTGTCCCCAAAGCTCTCCACGTAGCCATATGCTCCATCCTTCAGTGGAAACTTCCTCCATGGTCTCCCCAGGACACTTGAGAGCGTGCATCCATCCTCCTCTGCCTGTCAATAACCACGGCCTCTTGGACTCCATTTTCCCATGTGTTTTGGTTTTGTCTTCTCAGCAATGAATGAAGACACCTGTAGAGATGAAGCCAGATGGGTTTCTTCCTTTTTTCCAGACAGCATCCTCTGGCACGTGACAGGTACGTCAGAGACTTCAGACTCTGCTTGGAGTTTATGTAAGTAGTCCACTTACTCTGATGCTCCTTGAAGTCATAGAAACTAGTAACATTAGCTATTTTGCAGACTTACTGTGTACTAGATCGGTGGTTCTCAAAGTGTGGGCCAGCGGCGTCAGCATGAATGGGAAACTTGTTAGAAATGCAAAGCCTTGGGCTGCATCCCAAACCTACTGAATCAGAAACTATGGCAGTGGAGTCCAGTAATCTGTGTTTGAACAAACCCTCCAAGTGAGTCTGATGCATGGTCAAGGTTGAGAACCATCGGGCTAAGCCATTGTCTGGGGGTCTTTCATCTCTGATTAAATCAGATAAAGGGGCTAGACAAAGCACATCTGAAATTGAAGGGTTTTGGTGAGAAAGTTAGCATAGGACCCTCTGTTGTAAGATGGACCTAGAAGAAACAAAGTGCAGGGGCGCTTGGGCAGCCAGGAAACAACCTAAATGTCCTGTGTAGAGAGCAAAGGCAGGAAGCTGGGGGGCCTCAGAGGTAAAACTCCTACTTACATTTATAGTTGGCTGCAGGGTTCCAATTCCACAGCTGGAACCCCCAGACACGACAGTGACCCCACTACAATAACGTAAATGACAACAATGTCCTAGTAAGGTCCTGGGGCCAGCAGCATTAGCATTGCCAGGGAACCGATTAGAAGTCCAGTTTTTCAGGTTCTGCCCAAATCCTACTGCTTCAGAACCTCCAGGGACATTCCACAAGCCCTTCAGGTGATTCTGATGCAGGCAAAGTCGTGTAAACTGTGCTAGGCACGGGGGCTACTCGCTTTCTGTGCAGTTTTTCATTTAATTCTGACAACCCTATGAGCAGTTTAAATTTTTGCAGTTTTAAGGGGAAGGAAATCAGGGCCACAGTTGCCTAAGGGCACACAGCTGGTCAGTGGCCCAACAGGAATGGAAACTGCCTGATTCAAACACCCCGCTGAGCAGATGGAAGATGTGTTTTGGCCAAATGTGGTCTCTGATGAACTCCCGGTAACTGAAAACGCGTTTGGGAGGGTTTGGGGGCAGGAGGGAGAGGGCGAGTCAGAAATAGAGCAAACAGAGCCATCTCTACAATTTAGTGGGTGGTGTTCAAACCCAGGATCTGGTAGCAAATTAGCCCTGTGGACCTTATCTCCTTTATAAGATCCTGCCCACCTGAGAGCCATGGCTCAGAGACTGCACCAAACAAACCTTCCAGCCGATACCTGGTGTTCAAGGACTCATATCCTCAGGTCTTCCCTTGAACTACCTGGATCTGTGTTCGGCAACTTTGCTCTCCTTCTCAGTCTCTCCCTGTGTGTTGTTTTCTCTGCCTAACCCTTGACCTGGAGGAAAATCTTTACTCACAAGAGACGAAGGCTCGCTCAAGGACAGGGGGCTGCAGATGTGTGTTTGGGCGGAGGGCAATTTCAGTCCCTTCAGATCACACCGGATAAGACAATTCTACCTCTCAGAGGGCAGAGCTGAGCTCAGGAGCAGCTCTGGGCCTTGTGGTTTCCTTTCACAGACTGAACCAGAAAGAGTTATTTTTCACTCTTGGCAAAAACACCCAGGAACCAAGTTCTTCTCAAGACAGAGTTGAACTTACAACGAGAAGTTAAAATGAAAAGGTCCTATGTGGGAAGGGTTGGAGGGGAAATGAAGGGCTGACGGGGTTCTGACCACAGGGGAAGGTATCAGGAAACAGATTGGGGTGAAGACCTCGGCGGGCTCACCTCAGAGTTCACAGCCAGCATTCCTCCAGCTCACTTTAACCACAATTGTTCTGTTTTCATACACTAAGGGGATGCGGTGGGTGGGGAGGCAGAGGAAATGAAGGAAAACATTGAGTAAAACCCCAATAACGCTACCCAAAAGCAGATCATGTAAAGCAGGATGAGGGCCAGACCTTTCGAATTCATTCTTCACACCGCCCACAATTATACACACCTGACCGTGTGTATTGACTGCCCCTCCCCCCCATGCCCAAGTCAACCCTGGTGTGATTTTCCCATTTTCCATAAGAAAGCATTCAGGATCCCAACTTCATGACAAATCATCTGCCTCAGTCTCAGCCTCATTTCTACGCATCCTGACTTCCTGCTGTTACCGAGCAAGGGCTCACTATCCGACGTGCACAGAAGCCAAGAGCACGGCACCAGCTTTTGAGGACAGAAAAGGCTTTATTGTCAAGTTCACTGGCAAACCAGGAGGCGAGGCTCTCAAGTCCGTCTCCTCAATCCAAGGTTCGGGGCACATTTTAAGGAGTTAGGGCTACAAAGCTGCAGCTGGGCTCATAGGCTGATTGGCTAGTCTCGAATCAATCCATATGTGGTAATCCAGGTACTTGGGCGGCTGGATCCCAGATTTTCCTTATTGAAGGCGGAGGTCATCCTGGGGCTGTGGGTTCCCGCCTGGCACGTGCGCAGTGCTGTCTCTGCTATTGAGCGAGATTTGATTCACCAACAACCTGTTGTAAGGAAGCAAAACTCGTTTAAGCTGGTCAATGATTTATGTGCTGTTTCCCTGCCTCTAGGTTCCAGCCATCCTTGGCTTCCTTCGAATATCTCCCAGCTCCATTGCTGTCACTTGCCTTGAAATATGCTATTTTCTTTTCCCTGGAAATAGCTCCAATCTCTTTCCCTAACTTTCATTCATTCTTCAGTTTTGGCTCAAACAAGGTTATTTCTTCTCGGAAGTCTTTCCTGACTTCCCCCCGTCATTAGTTTAGCTTGTCTCTCACACACTCCCAATGCACCCCCGCATTCTCCTTAGCAACACTCACTATGCTAAAGTCTTTGCTCAGTGTCAGGCTCACCCAAGAAAGGAGACAGTGAAGGGGGAAAGGTAAAAGCCTTAGTTTCTTAAAAGATAGAACCAGAACTCTTCTGGAGTGGAAAGATCTATTCAGAAAAACACCGTGGTTGGTATGTTTGGAAGAAAGATGAGGCCGTGAAACCAGATACAGCTGGAGCCAGGGCAATCAAAGAGAGAAGAATTCCTGTTTCAGAAATGGATAAGATTACTCATGAAGCAATGTAAAAATCCTAAATTAGTTATTAACAAATAGAATCCAGCAGTACCTTCAATGATAAAGATCTATTCTAAGGAGAACAAAGGAAAGTTCAATGCAAAGAAGATTCAATATCAGGAAATATGTTCATATAGTTCAATGTGTTATACAGCTATGGAGCCACAAATCTGATCATCTCCTTAACTGCTGAAGGGTACTCTGGTAAAATTCAACATCTAATAATTGGGTACTTTTTACCATAATAAAATTTTCCATCTCAGGCACAAAGCCTGCATCTTGTTTAATGGGAAACATTGGTATGACCACAAAAGTCAGGAACATGTCAAGGAGGACTACTGTCATGGTGACTATTTAACATTCTTCCAGATACTAGCCATAATAAACTAACAGGGAAGGAAATTGGAAGTTTTTTAGAAAATTTGGGAGAAGGAGGTAAAATGATCATTTTCAGCCATACAAAGAACATCTACAAATCAATATGAAGATGATCAACAACAGAATTTCAACATGAGTAACAAATATATAACACAGGTATTAATAAAAACGTGACATAATTTTTTAACATGTGAAAAACCATTCGACCACATTCATATTGACTAATACACGTGAACATCACAGTAAGATACCATTTTTCACTGATCAGATTGGCAGATAAAATCATGAGCAAGTATATGGGGAAACTACTAAAAGTCTGGTATAAGTAATATGGTTAAAATTTTTACCGTGGGCAATTCAGTAATAACTATCAAAATTACAAAGGCATGCACCAATTGTCCAGCAATTCTACTTCTAGGAACCCATTCAGGTGATCCAATTATTTATTGCTGTATAACAAATCACTCCAAAACTCAGTGGCATAAGACAACAATTTTATTGTGCTTACGATTTCGTGCGTCAGGAATTCAGGCAGAGCACAGAGGGTGCGGCTTGCCTCTGCCCCATGCAGACTGGGGCTTTGGCTGGAGTGGCTCAACCGGCTGCCGACGGCTGGGGCGCTAGACAAGAGCCACATGTCCGTGCTCCCTGGTTGTCAGCTGTGTTCCTAGGTTCTTCTCCATTTGCAGCTGCTGGGGCTGGAATGTCCAAGCCGGCTTCTTAACTCCTTCTTGGACGACCACACTCTTCTCCTGGTGGTTCTGATTCCCTAGTTCATCATAACAACGTAAAGTCAGAGGAATTTAGAGAGATGATTGGTCAGCTTCATTCACTGAGAGAGGAGGGAGATCAAAGAGCAGTCACGGTGGCTGTTCAGTGGGGGGAGAGTGGGAGAGGGTGAACGGGCAGAGGAGAGGGTGGAACAATCCGTGGCTGAGGCTCATCCCTGTCCAATTCCAAGGAACCAGGAAGTGTCTTTACATCATGGAACCAGAGGGCACATGGTGCACCTGGTGCCCCGGCTCCAGAAGAGACGATTGTGACCCATGATCTGGAATCATAGACAAAGCAATGTGATGGAATAAAACTTAAAATGGGCATCTCCGTGTTCCCTTACTTGCAAACAAACACCGCTTGTGGATGTAGCACTGTGCTGGTAATCACATCTTTTAGTGGGATGCTTCTGTTATTTCTTCTGTGAAGGACCTTTTCCTCCAGTTGCTGGGGGTGCTGCCAGCGTCACACTTGTCTGGAAATTGGCTTCTGCTGAGGAGAGATGCCTTACGTAAGGTCAAGTGTCCTACCCAGGGGAAGCTTACATCCAATAACTGGTCAATGGGATTAAGCCCGGCCCGCTCACCTTCACTCAAAGGTCCATCCAAACTTTAGGTCTCCTGTAGAGGGGACATTTGTGGTAACGCCATCTCAGTCGCACTCCCCCTGCCTAATCCTGTCTTTCCTTCTCCTGCAAGTGTTACTCCTGAGGGGACTTCTTCATAAATGTCCTAATTCCTATCTCCATCTCGACAGTCTGCATTCCTTGGAGCCCAACCTTTTATATGCACACACATACACATCATCTATGTTGGGAAACTTATTAACATAATTTACAATTCTAATAGGTTAAAAGAAAAACTCATGGAATTATTTTAATCAACATTAAAAGAGACAATTTTCCAAATTTACACCTCAGATAAATGGCGTTAAGGAAAAAGTCTAAACATAGTGTGCTACCTTGATCTCTAAACAAACTGATTAATTAAAGGGCAAAAACCAGCATCAGTGTTAATGATATTAGATACCCTAAAATTAAAGTAAAAAATAGAAGCACAACATTAGTTCACTTTTTAAAGGTGACAACCAATGTAATTATACAAGAAAAAACAATACAGGGTATATTTTTGGAAATAGGGGAGTAAAATATCATTACTTGCATCCGATCTATGACAAACCTAGAAACCCCAAAAGAATCAAAAGGAAGTGAAAAACTATTTTTCTACATGAAAAAAAGACATAATACTCTAATGAAGGACATAGAAACTGCCAGATGTTTTCCCAAAATGTAACGTTTTACACTCTCACCAACAGTGCAGTTTTGGTTCTTCAACATCCTTACTTGCTGTCTGTCTTTATTTTTTGTCCCCTCTGCCCCAATTTTATTGAGTTACAATTGACGAATAAAACCATATATATTTAAAGTGTACAAGATGATGATTTGATATATGTATACTCTGTGAAATGATTATTAGAGTGAAATTAACGAACACATCCACCGCCTCGCGGAGTTGCCTTATTTGTGTGTGTGGTGAGAACAGGACAGATGTGCTGACTTCACAAGTTTCACGTGTGAGGTGCAGGATTCTAACTGTAGTCACCCTGCTCACAGTGCATCCCCAGAGCTGGCTCACTCATAACTGAAAGCTTTTACCCTCTGACCATCGCCTCCCCACCTTCCTAAACGTCCAGACCCTGGTAATCACCACTCTACTCTCTGTTTCTAGGAGTTCCACGTTTTTTCTTTAGATTCCACATATAAGTGAGATTACACACTATTTGTCTTTCTCTGTCTGACTTATTTCACTTAGCATAATGCCCCAAGCTTCACCCATGTTGTTGCAAAGGGCCAGATTTCCTTCTTTCTCTTGGCTAAATAATATTCCGTCATTTACACCTACCACCTCTTCTTTATCCATTCACCCATTGACAGACACTTAGGTTGTTTCCACGTCTTGGCTATTGTCAATAACGCTGCAATGAACACGGAAGGACAGGCATCTCATCAAGATACTGGGTTCATTTCCCTTGTATCTATACCCTGAAGAGGGATGGCTGGATCATATGGCAGGCCCACTTTTAATTTTCTAAGGAACCTCCACATCGTTTTCCATAGTGGCTGTACCAATTTACACTCCCACCAACAGTGTGAATTCTCCACATCCTTGCCAACACTTGTTATCTCTTGTCTTTTGGATGATAGCCATCCTAGCAGGTGTGAGGTGATGTTTCATCGTGATTTTGACTTGCATTCCTCGAATAACTAGTGATGTTGAGCACCTTTTCATGTATCTATTGGTTATTTGTATGACTTCTTTGAAAAAATATCTATTCAGATCCTTTGCCCAGTTTTTAATCGGGTTATTTTCAGGGAGACTTATATTATCCAGTAGCTTTCTTTTATACACCAAAAAAAGCTTTTTGGTATTCAGAAAAACAATGTTTTAAGCTTTTTTAATTCTGAAATGATAGTTTTTCTTATAGATACGTGCTTTACTGAATTTTGAATATAATTTAGAAAATTGGTAGGCTTTGGGTTTGACGTATATTGCATTACATTTGTCTTACATATAAACGATATGAAATAGGTCCTTGTGAGTGTTTTGACCCAGAATGTTCTAACATTAGGAACAGACTATTGATATTAAGCAGGAGTTGCCCATATTGCATGACTCTTTAAGCACACTTAAGAGACTGCAAAGTGAAGGATCTGGAAAAATACAGCACAAAACGCTAATCGTGTGTGACACGGTAGTGGCATTCACCTGGGCCCCGTGGCTCCACGGCGTTGCCCAGCCTCCTTATCACGAGGTCAGGGCCATGTGATGATTCCTCCTCAGTGGTCTGGAGAGAAAGGAACGTGCATCACTCCTGTTCTGGGATAGTTAAAGGCCGTGTACATTTCATAGTCTCTTTCCCTCTGCTGTACTGATTGTCATATAAATAGGAAAAAGAGCGTTTGAATGATTTCAACTTTAACTCTTGGGTTGTTCATCCTGATTGTGGACACTCCAGCTTGTTATTGTGGACACTGCCTAGATCATTGCTCCCTGGGGTGTGTTCCCTGAAATCACAGAGCCGGACAGGAAAGAAAGGCAGGGATGCCAGCGAAGCCACGAGTGAGCTGTTTCAAGATGCTTTGATGGTCACTGATGTTACTCTCGGTCTGATTTGGACAACATGGGCTTCTCTCGGGGTCTCCTGTCTCTATCCTTCTTCCCCTGTATGGTGCGCTGTCAGAGGTGCCCCCCCAATGCTTTCTCCTTCCCCAGTGGCACTTGACTTCAAAGCCATCATGGCCACCAGTGTGAGTGAGGTTGGCCTTCTCAGGGGGCCCTGCATTTAGGCAAACTTGTAACTGTGAGGACACAGCTAGGTGGGAAGGAATCAAACTGCCCATTTCCTGGTGTCCCTGCCTTGCTATCCTGTCCAGTCGAAATCATTCAAACAAGAGCTTTTCCCTACTGACAGGAAGAGACAGGCGGCCCACACGATAGCGAATGACTACGGATTAGATTTTCCCATTCCAACTGCCTATTTTGTATATGTGGCATAAATGAGAATTTCAGACGCCGGCACGCGGTGGAGCTCTTTTGCAAGAGGAAGCTCAGTGGAGATTACAGAGAGGAAGAAAACAGACTGGGGTTTTTGTTTTCTTTTTCTCTTCGCCCTGAGCTGGCAAGTCACAGGTTTGGACGGGGAGCCCTCTGTTCCTTTGGCCAGTAAATCGGTAAGCCCATATTCAAGAAACACCGTTCAGTGTTGATTTCTAGTTCCCAAGCTATGTTCAAAAAAAATTTGTCACGAAGAAATTTGCCCTATTTTAAGGGAAACGATTTAGAGTGACTGCCTTTGGCTTAAGGGAAGCCAGCTTACAGAACTGAGAACTTCCCATCGCTCAGTTTACACATCTCTGGCAAAGAGAGTTTCCTTAGCATAAAGCCAATGAAAAGTGCTAACTGGAAGAATTTGGGCTTTCCCATGTGGGTATCGGTTTTCTGTGCCTTGTTGCTTTGGTACATGCTGCCGGATTTAAGGGAGAGAAAAAGCGATTGGATGAACATGAACCGATGCTCCTCACTGCCCAGGACAGGGAACTAGGTCGCAGGGCTGCTTCCTGGTGGCAGCTGAGGGAGGAGGAATATTCAGGTAATTGACAGATCACATGAAGTGTATTTCTGGCTTAAAGGACAGTGTGCTTTTCCAGAGTCGTGCTCCTAACTCATTGAGTGTCTCCGCAAGGACTGAAAATGAAGGCAGGGGGTTTGGAAAGAGTGGAGAAGTGGAAGGAAGGGAGCAAGGTGGGGAAAGAAGGAGAGGAGGAGGAGGAGACAATCTCAGAAGCGGGGAGAGCACACTTAGACAGGAAGGTGAGAGAAGTAAAGGGGTGAGGCCAAGAGAAGGGGCAGGGAGGCCAGTGAGCGGAAGGGAGGAAGGAAGCAAGAGAAGAGGTGGGCATGGAGGTAAGAAGCAGGGGGCTTCTCCACTCCCAGGGTGACTAGGGGCAAGTGACTGGATTTCTCTGTAACGGAGGATGGTAATTCTCCTCCAGCACGTTGGCAGCTATGTGCAAACAAGTGAAGCACAGTGTGAGAGTGCTCTCGGAGTACAAGGGCCTTTCACGATCCAGAACTGAAAGGTAATGGTTTTTTATTGGTCTCTGGTGTCTGTCCCTCAGGAGCAGCAATGGACCAACGTGAACACCATCACTCAGGTGAGACAGTGACTTCCCGTGTGCCTATTTCACCATATTGTGTGCCTATTTTACATAGAAGTCATGCTGTCCTCACTAAGCAAAGCATGGGCCATCAGCTGCTCCTTCACTCAGGAGAGGAATTTTGCACTGCTCTTTCCAGTATTTTCCTGCTCCAGCCATTTTGTTGGTGGTCACGACCACAGCCCTGCCCAGCCGAGGTCAGAGGCGCCAGCTCTGGCCTCAGAGCAGAGTCAGGTTACTTAACCCGCCCGGAGATGGAGCCACAGTCTTGGCCTCACATCTCTGATCTTCAGAAAATTTGTCTTTTAGAGGGCCAGAGAGCAGCGATTCAGGCAAGCCTTAGGTGATGAGATATGTTTCTAAATTCGTCTTGTCACCCACGTACGCTTGCCTGGGATCCAACATGGCAATACCCTGCAGTCCTAGAAAATCGAGAAGGTTTAAAACCCATAATTTATTTATTTTATTTGCTGATGAAGCTTTGAGTTCATAAGTACAATATATCGTTGAAGGTCTTTTCCCATAATGTGAGAATAAGTCCTTATCATTAAAAACATTCCATTGGCGTGATCAATAGAGTAATAACACAGCAAATTTGCTCTTAACAGGACCACATGGGAAGAACCAACTTGCCAGAGGATCAGAGCTGAGGATCATTCTGGTGGGCAAAACGGGCACTGGCAAAAGTGCCACTGGGAACAGCATCCTTGGGAAGCAAGCGTTTGAGTCGCGGCTGGGTGCCCGGACCCTGACCAAGACTTGCAGTCAAAGTCGGGGAGGCTGGGGAGAGAGGGAGATGGTCGTTATTGACACGCCAGATATGTTTTCTGGGAAGGACCACGCTGACTCCCTGTACAAGGAGGTCCAGAGATGCTATTCGCTCTCTGCCCCTGGACCCCATGTGCTGCTCCTGGTGACGCAGCTGGGCCGATTCACCACCCAGGACCAGCAGGCTGCGCAGAGAGTGAGGGAGATCTTTGGAGACGATGCCATGAGACACACAATTGTCCTCTTCACCCACAAGGAAGACCTGGAGGGAGGGTCCTTGGTAGACTACATCCACGACTCAGAGAACAAAGCCCTAAGCAAGCTGGTGGCAGCGTGTGGGGGGCGAGTGTGTGCCTTCAATAACCGTGCTAAAGGCAGTGACCGGGACGACCAACTGAAGGAGCTCATGGACTTGATTGAGGACCTGGTGAGGGAGCACAGGGGTGACCACTATGCCAATGGGCTGTACGGCTTAGTGACAGGGTCAGAAGGTGGACCTGTGCAGTCAGAGGAAGCACTGAAGGATTTCAAAGAGAGTCTTATCAAGTACATGGAAATTCAGAGACGTTACACAACCATGGCCAACGCCAGTTGCCTAAAACAAGCCCTAATCAAAGCACTAGTCTGTCTTTTGTTTTGTATTCAGTTGTTTGTCAAATTGCTAATTCTGTTATTTTGTGTATTGTACAGAATGTGCAACTTCTTTTACTGCTCACTCTTTTGTATATACAATTTCTTCTGTAGCTTCCTGTTAATTATACTCCAAAAATTAATGATAATTTCCAGAAAGACCACTGGACTGGAACGCAAGACTCCTAGACTATAGGGACAGACCAGTAATTATCTGCTCACTGTCATATAGTGCGTGAATCACAGGGTCTCCGTGTAATGTACAGCCTGACATCAGTGAATGTTCGAGATTCTGTGAAGCGTTTCAATCTTAACATCACCCTATTTATTAATGAACCAAATTATTGTAAAAGTTACTGTTTGTTTCAAAATATAATACCAAAACCATTTGGAAGTTGCCTACATAAAATTCGTCTCATTTTCAAATCTCTAAAGCCAATTTTATGTTCATGGAAACTCCCTTTCTTCGTCCTAATACTATTTCTACTGGACTTAAGAAAAATAACAATAAAATTTCTACTCAATATAATAAAATAACAAGTAAACCATAAAGTTCCTGAAATCACTTGTGTTTATTTCTGTTCTATGGTTTTATCCTCAGAAGATGGTAAGTGGACACACGGCTCATTTACTCCACAAGGGATCCAATTTATGCCCAACGACCACACACAGACACATGGACACGTCAATGGTCTGTTTCATGCACATCTAATTTGCTTAACACAGGAAGAGGCTCAGCCAGGTTTGATCCCTGGCCCCACTCACATCGGCCAGTGAAACACACACAGAAGCTTAGACTTCAGACAAGATGGTGGACTGGGTACTCTGATGCATTGTCCTGTTAAATGCAAATAGAAGCTGAATTTATTAAAATTAACAGCCTGCTGCACTCACAGCCGAACAGAAAGCAGTAGGCCAGCTGCTTTGGGGAGCCAGCATCTGAGCCTGTCACCAGGAAAGGTGAGCCCAAACTGGGAGGTATCTGGCTGGGGAGTGGGAGGTGTGACCACCCAGCAGGAAAGTGGTTCTGCGAGCGTTTACTGCCTGAGCTCCTGCATCCCACCAGGCACCATGCGGGTGAGTAAGAGCCTGAGCACCCAGGATGATGCTTCCAGGTTTAAAGATGTCCCGAGTTTCAAGAGAGGAAGTTTATGAGTATCTTCTCCAGCCTGGAGGATGCACATTCTTGTTTAGGAACAAACCTGTCTCCCCTCTTTACTCCCTTAACACAGTGAGTGAAGTGTGTGCTGGAACCACTTCCAGGAACAGGTTACATTTTGAAAGCATGCAACATTGCCCAGACTGCATACTCAGCAAAGGCGAAAGATGCTTCTCTGGACCATGAGCAATCCAACCTCAGAGCGAGTGACAATGTGGCAGATCCGGGTACATCTGAATGGACGCCCCAGATTCTCCCTCCCCATACTGCCCACAGCAGGGGCCCTCGGGAGACATCTGAGGTTAAGCTTGCTCTCCAACCCCTTCCCATGCAGGACCCCTAATCCAAGCTTCTCCCACCCCAGCGGCAGGGACACCTCAATTTCTCCATCTGCACAATGAAGACGTTTGAATAAATAACAGTTTCCAGTCTCTGATTTGTGGACTGATTACATCACAAACACCTGATTCATGAATCAGACTCTCTGAGGATGGTCCCCAAAATGTACATTTTTAAAGAACACTCAAGCAGTTCTGAAAAACAGTAAGTTTGGGAGGTGCTGAACTAGATGAACTTTGAAGTCTCAGAGGATTACGAATACAGGACTCACATGGTTTACGCCCCTCAACAAGTACGAGCCATTTGTCACCCAAACTTCAACTTAAAAACTGTTTAAAATCACTTCAACCCCCATCCAAACTATATGGAAAAGCCCACAGACCTACCCCAGGGTACTGTGAATTCCGTGTGACACATGTTCTCATCTCTACCTTTGACAAGGACTTCTTGCTTTGGCTAAATTCTTGTTCTTTGCTCTAATCTTGTGGCTGTTTCTTCATTTCTGCTCTGCTGTCAATTATGGCAGCTTGGTGATTTCTACACACAAACTAATCAATCACAGTAGGCCCGTGGGTTGCACTTTCCTCAAGGCTTGGGGAGGTAGCAGGGCACTTACTGCAGGAACACGAGCACTTTGGACTGAGGACCAGGCAAACCTGTCCTCTTGGTCCTTTGGCCAGAGACAAGGTATTCAGCAAACCTCTGCTTTGCTTTCCCTTGTGTGGTGCCAGTGGGAGAGAACACGGTCGACTGCAGTAACCAGGTGGACGACAGGGACAGGGAGAATTAGAAACGGATGTGAGCTCAGGCAGGACTCAGACAGAACGTGGGAGAGGATGAATGGTCACAGGAGGGAAAGCACAAGGTGGGCTGGAAAGGCCCTGAAGTCTGCTCCTGGTGGAGCAGCTGATCGAGTCGGGGAGTGGCTGGAGATGAGGCTGGAGACGCAGACGGAGGAGAGACTGTGCACTTGCGTCCGGGTACCTGTGGGATCCGGCAAACGTCCTCCCTGAACGTTTATTGTATTAAATGATGGTTGAGCTGGACATCATTAGTTTACTTCGAGAAGCCTCAGATTTGGGGCAGAACATCAGGAGATGGAGGGGAGCGCCCCAGTCTCTCCAGCACACAGATCAGAGTTAGACACATTGCGAGCCAAATTATCCAGCTTGCTGAGAGCAGAGTCAGAGGCTGTCCAGAGCAGACTTGCGAGGTATGTCTGTTTTCCTATTTCCACAAACAAAACTCCAATTTTCTTCTGGTTGTTTCCCAGGCCAACCACCCTAGGGTGTTCCCTAAGTCACTGGGCAAATTTTGGGGTTCTCAGTGTTTTCCAGTCTCCTCTGGCTGCTGAACCTCCTGGGGAAACTTCATATCTAAGGCTCATGTACTGACACAGAATTACCTGGGAAATTAACATCCACAGCCGCCTCACTGACGCAGAGTGAGTGTCATGCTCTGCGCTCTGCTGCTGCACTTGGAGTCCCTGAAATGACAAAGCCAAGTTCTCAGCCTCACTTCAACCCCAGCCCAGGCTCTTCCCAGGTTCCTCCCTAAACTCGGATGTTCAGGGGCAGGAGGGAACCATGGTTTCCTCACTGTGGGGTCACCAGCTCTTTCCACTTTGCCTGACACATTGTGGGGAGTTATACCTATCTGATGAATAAATGAATTAGAAACGAAAGATCAAACTGTGTTTGGGACTCTTGCAGGTAGCATGCGAGGACGGAGGATGGTAAAAGACGAAGAAAATGCCTATGGTAAGAACACATCTCCCAAGGCGTTCCTGCCCCCAGGGGTGAGCTCTGGGTGATGAAGGGCGAGCCAACTCCAGACTGACCAGAGACAAGCCCCACCTGCACGTTAGCTGGACCTCTGCCCCTGCCCTGCTGGGAGACATTAAGTTCTGTGACTAGCCTGCGCCTCCAATCCCAAAGTGGGAAATGAGGACCATGGATCTACTCGGATCTCCGCAGAGGAGGATGGAGAAGGGATCCAATCATGGACTAGAGGGAACACGATTTGCCAGGCAGAAGGTGTTAGAGAACAGGATGGAAGGTTAAACCGCTGTCTTCTTAGGCAGCAGGTTTGAGAGAGAGGAGAGGGAGGAGGAGGGAAAGGAGGAGGGAGGGAAGAAGAGAGCTTGTCTCAGCTCACCCCCCACATCCCTGTGAGAAACAGTCTGTTTCCATTTATTTTTTTTTAAAGATTTTATTGTTTCCTTTTTCTCCCCAAAGCCCCCCGGTACATAGTTGTATATTCTTCGTTGTGGATTCTTCTAGTTGTGGTATGTGGGACGCTGCCTCAGCGTGGTTTTGATGAGCAGTGCCATGTCCGCGCCCAGGATTCGAACCAATGAAACAGTGGGCCGCCTGCAGCGGAGCGCGCGAACTTAACCACTCTGCCACGGGGCCAGCCCCAATCTGTTTCCATTTTTGCAGAAGACGTTTAACTCTTAGAGTAAGCACCTTCACAGGGAACACAGCTGGCAGATGGCGGGGCTGTAGCTCAAACCCAGGTGTCTGGGACTCTGGGCAGCCCTTCCACACGAGGCCTGCTGCCTTTCCTCCTGGGATGGCACCTGGGAGAGTATCGCAGAGGCCACTGAAGTCGTGAAATAAGCAACAGCTCTGCACGCTGTGGGTGACCAGAGGTCACATCAGATGCAGCCCATGTGGCCTGGAATTGTAAAGGCGCGTCCTCTAGAGAAAAGCCCACGGGGTGTTGGAGCATCCCCAGGCGCATGTGGTGACGACAAAGAGGAAAGACATGAGACGGGTAAAGATCCCCGGGAGTCCAAAAGTCTCTAACCAGATCACCTCAGTGAAGGCTGGCCTTGAAAAGCAAAGGGTGAGGCACTATTGCTCCCCTTTGTGCGAAAGGCGTCCAGCAGGTCCAGGTCAGCAGGCTCAGTCGCTTCCAGGCGTGCGGCTCACGAATCATTGTCCGCGCAGGTTCCGAGGACAACCCGCAGGAGCCCAGGCTCAGGCTCATCCTGGCCGGGAGGACGGGGCCGGCAAGAGCGCCACGGGCAACAGCATCCTGGGCCAGCGGCGCTTCCTCTCGAGGCTCAGCGCCGCGCAGGTGACCACCACCTGCGCCGTGGGCAGCTGCCGCTGGGCCGGCTGGCACCTGGACGTCATCGACACCCCGGACCTGTTCGGCGCCGAAGACCCCAGGACAGAGCCGGGCTGCGGCGAGAGGGGCCGCTGCTACCTGCTCTCGGCGCCCGGGCCGCACGCCCTGCTCCTCGTCAGCCAGCTGGGCCGCTTCACCGCCCAGGACCAGCAGGCCGCGCGCCGGCTCAAGGCCATGTTCGGCGAGGGCGCGGTGGCGCGCACGGTCCTGCTCTTCACGCACAAGGAGGACCTGGCCGGGACCTCGCTGCAGGACTACGTGCGCTGCACCGACAACCGCGCGCTGCGGGAACTGGTGGCCGAGTGCGGCGGCCGCGTCTGCGCCTTCGACAACCGCGCCAGTGGCGCGGAGCGGGAGGCCCAGGTGGCCGAGCTCATGGCGCTGCTGGTGCGCGCGCACGGGGGCGCGCCCTACACCAACGACGTGTACAGCCTGGCGCGCGCCCTGGGCCGCGCGCGCCCCGAGGAGCGGCTGCGCAGGGTGGCGGAGAGTGTGGCGGCCCGAGTGCAGAGGCGACGGGGACGCGGGCTGCTGGCGGCGCTGTGGGGGCGCGGGAAGGCGCCGTGGAGCCGCGTGAGGCTGGTCGTGGCCGCGCTGCTGGGGGCCCTGGGCCTGCTCTTCCTGCTGCTCGCCAGGCGCCGGGCGGACGCCTTGCGGGAGGTCGACCCGGGCTGACAGACCTTATAGAGGCCTTGACCCATCCACTGATGAGCACATTCGTGCCTGGTGTTCTGTGCCTTCAGTGCTCACAGGCCCTCCTTCCTTCCCCCACCTCGCCCTCATCTAACAGCTTCAGAGTCCTGCCAGGTCCCACGTCCCTCCCCAGACCGTCGCATGGGACCTGGCTCTCTCTGAGCTCTCCTCTCACTGAAGACAAACAGCTCTTGTTGCTTTAGCTTACTTCGCCCTGACCCCAGGCTGCCCTTCCCTTCATGGAATTGGCTTTGCTCTGAAAGCAGATGAGGAACGCTTGTCCTCTCATCCCCTGGAGTCCCCACAGGACCAGGGCGAGAGCCAACACAGAGCCTCAGGACAAATCGCTTATTCGAATTGACTCTGAACTGAATAAATAAGTGTACCGACATCACGTTGTGTCAGAGGAAAGCAGTATTTGTAGATGTTTGCTCATCTGCCTCATATGCCCATTGAACAAGGACACTACTCTGCCGTCCCTAACCCTATCTGCAAAATCCATGCACCCCAGTGCAGACGCACACCGCACACACCTTCGGGTGTGTGATCCTAAGAAGTCAGCAGCTTGGAGTAGAACCGCCCGTCTGTACCGGTGGCAGAATGATTCCCGGTGCGTCCTCCTTCAGACTCCTCAGCAGCTTGATGGCAGACGATTCCACAAGTCCGAGGAAACTACGTGTGACTAGAGACTCGATTGCCCAGGAGCCACTGAGACCCTGCAGAGAGTCTGCTTCTGAAGCGGAGTTTTCTCACTAGCCTACACTCTCACAGGGTAAGGATATGCTTTTCAACTCAGGGATAAATAAAAGAATGTAAGAGGTCAGAAATTTTTCTTTTATTTCAATGCCAAAATAAGGGCAAACAGGTCTTTGTCGGCTGAGAACTGGTGCTAAGGTGGTGAGTATGGAGTCATCTCCTTCTGTCCCATGCGTATCTGGGGAAGTCAGCTCTCTGGTCTAGGTGATGTGAGCCGGGTTAGCCTATGTGCTCAGTCCTAACTGTGCCTCCCCATCTCTCCACTCATACTCGCTTTGTCCCCAACACCACCACCGTCGCACCCAGTCAAGCACATCTGGGGTACTGCTGTGTAATTCCAGATCTCTTCCCTGTAGCATCCTCCACCCATTGCCTTCACAGCCAGAGAATCTCAGGTTACTGATGACCTCAGATCACTAAAGAAACACATACAAACGGAAGGTAATCTGTAACAGCTGAGCACATCTTCGAGCGAGAGGCCCACAAGCCATTCATGGAAGCCTTTGCAAACACCAACAGGAGGAACGCCAGAGCCAAATGCTGAGACTTGAAATTTCCTCACCTGCACAGGTCATTCTGGATTAAGGGTTTGTGCACAGATCCCAGGAGAGGCTGTGATAGGGAACCGTGATTTTGGTCTTGTTCACTTTTCAGTGTACTCTTGTGATGGACAAACAGAGAAAACCTCTGCCATTTTCACTCTGTTGAGAAGGGGATGGTGACTGGTGAAAATAAAGATGAAAAAGGATGGCAAAGTGTCCCATGTGAGCAACGGAGGGTTTTAATTCCATTTTTGCTCTTCAGCTGGGGAGGAACGGAGCCCAGGGAATTTCCAGAGACGGTGACTGAACTTCTGGGAGTGTGGGAAGGACCACTCCAGGGACCCCACAGGGAAGGCACACCCCACTAAGGCTGCGATCCAGGACACACCGGGGAAGAGAGTATGGTTGCAGGCAGTGTGTTAGGACGGCTGTCTATGTATATGTGGGATATATGGAAAAGGATCAAGGATGCCATAAAAAGTATCTGAAACAAATTAATGGATAAAAATAACATGTAGTGTTGGAATAACTGGCTATCCACATGCAAAATGATGAATTTGGATCCCTGTCTCACACTATACACAAATATTAGTACAGTCACTGGTCGCTTAACAATGGGGATATATTCTAAGAAATGGGTCATTAGGTGATTTCCTCATTGTGTGAACATCATAGAGGGCATTTACACAAACCTAGATGGTATAGCCTACTACATACCTAGGCTCGATGGTGCTAATCTTATAGGACCACTGTCATATATGTGGTCCCTTGTTGACTGAAACGTCATTATGCAGCATGACTATACAGACAATGGATCAAAGAGCTAACTATAAGAGTTAAAACTATAAGACTCTTAAAAGAAAACGTAGATGTAAATCTTCATGACCATGGATTAAACAATAGTTTCTAATATATGACACCGAAATCACAACCAACCAAAGAAAAATAGATAAACTGGATTTCACTGGAATTGAAAACTTCTGCCCATCAAAGAACACCATCAATAAAAGTAAAAAGACAACCCACAGAAAGGGAGAAAATATTTACAAATCATATATCTGATAAAGATGTAGTATCCAAAATATATAAAGAACTCTTATAACTCCACAATAAAAATAGAAATAACCCAATTTTAAAGTGGACAAAAGATTTGAATAGATGTATCTCCAAAGAAGATATACAAATGGCCAATAAACACATGAAAAGATGCTCAACACCTTTAGTCATTAGGGAAAGGCAAATCAAAACCACAAAAGATACCACTTCATAGTCACTGGGATGGTTATCATTTAAAAAAAAGAGAGAGAAGGAAGGGAGGGAGGGAGGGAGGGAGGAAGGAAGGAAGGAAGGAAGCAAGGAAAGAAAAAATAACAAATACCAGTGGGGATGTGGAGAGATTGAACCTGTATACATTGCTGGTGAGGATGTGAAATGCTGCAGCCACTGTGGAAAACAGAGTGGCTCTTTCTCGAAAAGTTAACTGTGGAGTTACCATGTGAATCAGTAATTCCACTCTTAGGTTCAGATCCAAGAGAACTGAAAACATATGTTCTTACAAAACTTCCACGTGAATGGTAAAATAGTATTTTTCATAATAGCCAAAAAAGTGGAAGCAACCCAAATTTACATCAACTGATGAATGGGTAAACAAAATAAGGTATATCATCCAATGGAATATTATTTAGCCATAAAAAGGAATGGAGTACGGATACATGGTACAGCATGAATGAACCTTGAAAGCATTATACTAAGTGAAAGAAGTCAGACACCAAAGACCACAGAAGGTATGATTCCATCTATATGAAATGTGCAGAAACTGGAGTGAGCTCATGAGAGTGTCCTTAAAAGGGTTTTAGCTTGTTTGTAAACATTTATATTCAGCTTCACTTTTTAAGCTTTCCTCCCCTCTTCTGGGTTGAATTTTGTCCCCCTAGAAAAGAAATCTTGAGGTCCTAACCCCCAACCTCTGACTGTGACGAATGTGACATTACTTGGAAATAAGGTCTTTGTAGATTTCATTGTTAAGATAGTGCCATTAGGGTGAGCCTTGATCCATTATAACTGGTATGTATATCAGAAGAGGGGAATTGGGACACACACACACACACACACACCCCAGAGGGAAGACAGTCATGTGAAGATAGAGGCAGAGATTGCAGTTCTACTGCCACAAGCCAAGGAACACGTGGGGTCACCAGAGGCTGAAGAGGCAAGAAAGGACCCTCTCCTACAGCCCCCAGGGGGAGCATGGCCCTGCCAACACCTTAATTTTGGACTTCTGGCCTCCAGAACTGTGAGAGAACAAATTTCTCTCGTTATAAGCCACTCAGTTTGTTGTACTCGGTTACGGCAGCCCTAGGAAACTGCCCCTCCTCCACGTTGTGATTCCCTCTAGTTAACCCTGTGATTCCCTATAGTTAACGCTATAATTACATGTTGTTGGGAGATGAAATGGCAGGTCATGCATAGGTGTGGGTGGGTGGGGACAACAAACCTCAACAAGTTTACAAGAATTGAAATCATACAGAATATGCTCTCTACCCACGGTGGAGTCAAGCTAGAAATCGATAGCAGAAAGACACCAGAAATGTCTTCACTGCCCCATAGCAGCATCGTGACTCTAAACAATCATCAGAATCTGAGAGAGGCCTTGTTGTTTTCCGTCCGCTGTCCAGTTCTACGTCTGGAAAGGGACTTTTCTGGTCTTGGGAAACACTCATGACACGGTCACAGAAGATGGAAAAGTAAGGGGTAAATGGCCATTTCTCCTTTCTTTCTCCCCGTGGCTGAAGCCAGTCTCCTTTGTTGTTGAAGAAAGGAGGGGATCATATTCTCCCTACCACACGTCTGTCTCCTGGCTCCACCACTCACCCACTCCTTTTCTACTATGAGTGCGGATGACTTTACTCAAGAAGCAGCAAATTCAGTCTCTACTCGCCCTTGGCCAGCTTCTGCCCACCAGTTACAGCATAGCTAACCCCGTGGGCATGATCAGCTGCAACTAGTATAACGTGGCCACTTGGTGAAAGTTATGAAAGTGACTACCTGGTCAGTGGTAGATATCTTCCAGGCTGTGCTGAGAATCGCCTCACAGAACACTGGGAACACCACGGGTCAGATCCCTGAGGCACTGCGAGCAGCGTGCTCCTCGGTCCGCTGGTAGTGATTTCAGGGACTCCAGCTTTACTTGCAGACAGGGGAGGGACTGCTATCTTTTTCTGACAAAAGGAGAAACTGAGGCCGGGAAGCTTAGATGACGTACACTAAGCCGCCCACTGTGCTGGATCTGGAACCATAATCCACGTCATGTAGTTCATCCTCCTTCTGTCCCTCCGTGCCCCTCTTGAGCCCCCACCCCACCTGCCCAATGATGACATTGTGGTAAATATGGAAATGAAACCACAAGTCAGAGTTTGGAGGCAAGAAATCTGAATAAGGAAACATAATTTCTCTTCCCTTGTCTGTGTTCAATCTTAAGAAAAAAAGGAAATACACCTTATTGAGAAAGGAGTGTTGAAATCTCCAACTGTAACTGTGGATTTGTCTATTTCTGCATCATTTCTCTCAGTTTTGCCTCTTGAATTTTGAAATTCTCTTGTTTTTCTAAAGGTCTGTTACTTAGGAGGTGATGCACATTGAGCATTATTTTGTCCTGCGCATGAATTAACCTATCTGTCATTATCAAAGGTCCTTCCCTATCCCTGGTGTGGAGATGGTGTGGTTCTGACCCTGCTTCGTCTGAGATTCGTATAGCCACTGCCGGTTTCATGTACTTGATCTCTGCACGGTATCTTTTTATTCTCCTACTTTAATCTCTCTGGGTCTTTGTATTTACAGTGGGAATTTCTTTAGAAAGCATGCATTTGGGTGTTGCTTTTTTATCCAGTCTGACAATCTGTCTTATAATTTGAAAGTTTAGACAATTTACATCTAGTATGGTTATCAGCATTGTGTTAAAATTCACTATCTTGCTATTTGTTTCTATTTGTTTCATCTGTTTGTTTTTTCTGGTGATTTTTTAAGATTCCATTTTATTTCCATTACCGCTTTATTAGCTGCACCTCCTTTTATTTTCTTAGTGGTTTCTCCACAATTTACAATGTGCACTTTTAACTTATTGTATTCTACCTCCAGTGAATGTCATATCACTTCACATACTCTGTAAGATCTTCATAACATTACACTTCTACTTCCTCCATCCTATCTTCTGTGTTATTGGTGTTATAAATTTGACATTCACACAAAATAGAAACAACAATATATTCTTATTTTGCTTTCAAGAGTCAGTTATCTTTTGAAGAAATTTTTAAATAATAAAAAGAATCTTTTATATTTACCCATCTATTTACTATTTTTGGCCTGTCATTTTGTTGTCGAGATCCCACTTGTCATCCACTTTTATTTCCATCCACCTGAGCCATCTTACAGATCACTCCTGAGCAGCCTGTTGTTCAATGTCTGGAAACAGTAGTTTTAATATATTACATATACATAGTTTCCCGGTTGTTTATGGGAGGAGGGTAAGTAACAATCTTCGTTACTCCATCACGGCCAGAAACAGAAGATCCTCCCTCATTTCTTGTCTTGCAAAGTGTTTATCAAAGACACTAGACATTTGTACTATTGACTTTCCCACATTCTGAACTTTGCTGCTCGCATCCTCATGATATCATTTAATGTATTCCTCTATCTCATACTTTTCTTAAAATGGAAGTTAGTGGTGGTTGATTTGATCAGACAGATAGGAATCAAGCTTATTTTTTTTCACAATTTTACTCTTAGTTGGTGTTTTATGTTGCCGTCAGGGGGCCCTTTTTATGTTAGCACTCATTGATGATCATTGCATAGATGTATTACTTAATAGGTATTTCAAAATGGTGATAGTCTATTCTAATATTTGTTTTTCCTTTAGTGGCTAGAATATTTCTATTAGGATATTCTTACCCTCTTCACTTATTTAGTAACGTGAAGTAGTTCATGCAGGAAAGGCAGGATAAATGCTTGATAAACCCCAGGATAAATTACAAATGAATAAAAGGTTTAAATGTTAGAAAAAAGGAAACCTCAAAAGTTCTAGAAGGAAACAGAAAAGTATTCCACTATACACTACACATGTGGAAGGTCTTTCTAACTATGACTCAAAAGCCAGAACACACAAATAAATGTGGTTGATTAATTTGCCTACATAATAGTGATATACATCTATATAACAAAACAAAGTAAAATATGAATGACAAACTAGACAATAATATTTGTAACTCACATGATAGACAAATGCCTAATCTCTCTAATATGGAGAGTTCCCAGGAAATTGAAATGAAAAGACCAGCAACCCATTGTAAAAAATGGACAAAGGATATGAAGAGAATTAACAGAAAAAAACTGATATCGAACATAGGAAAACACGCTTAATCTCACTCATATGGACAGAAATGCATATCAAACTGCACTTAGACATGATTACTCCCCATTAGGTGTTCAAGACCCAAAAGTATGAAACAGACAGCTGCCTTCATACTTCATTAGCCAAAACACAGGATGGCACAACCCATGTGTAGCAGACAATGCAACATTGTTTGACACAGCAAAGGTTGGAAGAACCCCAAATGACCATCAACTGGGACAGGTGAAAAAGAAACTCGGGTATAGCTACACAAAAGACTACTGTGCAGCGGGACAGAACAAATAAGGAGGCTCTCTACGTGCCAATATGGAAAATGCCCACGGTGTGTTGTTAAGTGAAAAGAACAAGATATAGAGCCATAGAAATAGTATGCTACCTTTCATGCAGAAAAAGAATAAGTTTAGATTATGTACTCAGACTTGCTTATATTTGCAGAAAGAAACACTGTAAGTATATCCAAGAAAGAAAGTGGTTAATTTTAGAGGACTGTGGGAGACTCAAGTGGACAAGGTAAAGCCAAGATCTCTTAATATTTGCTTCTTCATAGTCTTTTATTGTAGAAACACATAACATCAGACATACCCTCTTAGCAGCTTTTAAGAGCGCGGTCCAGCATCGTTAACTGTAAGCACAATGCACAGCAGATCTCTCGAACTTCTTCACCTTGCGCGACTGAAACGCTCAGTCCATTGAACAGCAGCTCCCATGTCTCCCTTCCCCCAGCCCCTGGCACCCACCATCCTACTTATTGTTTCTGTGAATTTGACTACTTTAGATGCCTCATATAAGTAGAAAATGCAGTATTTGTCCTCTGTGACTGGCTTACTTCACTTAGCACAATGTCTTCAAGGTTCATCATATGTTGTAGCGTTGACAGGATTTCCCTCTTTTTTATTACTGAATAATATTCCACTGTGTGCATGTGTGTGTAAATATATATATATCACATTTTCTTTGTCCATTCCTCCATCAATAGACATTTAGGTTGCTTCCACCTCTTGGTTATTGTAAAAAACAACAGAATACACATTCTTCCCAGGCACACATGGAACATTCTCCATCATAGATCATATGGTAAGTCACAACACAAGTCTTAGCAAATTTAAAAAGATTGAAAACACAATGAGTGTCTTTTCTGACCACAATACTATGGAACTAAAAATCAGTAATAGGAGGAAAATGAGAAAATTCACACAAACATGAAAATTAAACAGTACACTCCCGATCAACCAGTGGGTCAAGGAAGAAGTCAAAAGAGAAATAAAAAATATTTTGAAATGAACAGAAATGGAAACACAATATACAAAAACTTATGGAATGCAGCAAAGGCGATTCTAAAAGGGAATGTTTTAGTGATAAATGCCTACATAAAAAAAGAGAAAGATCTCAGATAAACAACTTAACTTTACACCTCAACAAAGCAGAAAAAGAGGAACAAACTAAGCCTAAAGTTGGTAGAATGAAGGAAATGGCACAGAGCAGAGGTAAAATACAAACTAGAAGTATAATAGAAAAGATCAACAAAACTAAGAGTGGCTTTTTTTTGAAAAGATAAGCAAAATTGACAAACTTTTAGCTAGATGAATTAAAAAATAATACATATAAATAAAATTAGAAATGAAAGAGGAAACATTACAAATGAGACCAGAGAAATACAAAGGATCATAAGAGACTACTATGAACAATTATATGCCATCAAGTAGATAAACTAAAAAAAAAAAAGGAGAAATTCTTAGAAATATACAAGTAACAAAGACTGAATCATAATGAAATAGAAAATCTGAACAGACCAATAACAAGTAAGGAGACGGAAGCAGTAATCAAAAACCTCCCAACAAAGAAAAGCCAATACCATATAGGTTCACTGGTGAATTCTACCAAACATTTAAATAAAAATTAATACCAATTCTTCTCAAGGTCTTCCAAAAATTGAAGAGGAGGGAACACTTCCAAACTCATCTTATGAGGCCAGAATAACCCTGACATCAAAACCAGACAAGGACACTACAAGAAAAGAAAACTACAAAGCCATATCCCTGATGAATATAGATGCAAAAATCCTCAACAAAATATTAGTGAACAAAATTCAACTGTTCATTAAAAGGTTCATACACCACAATCAAGTGGGATTTATCCATGAGATGCAAGGATGGTTCAACATATGCAAATCAAACAATGTGATACACCACATTAACGGAACTAAAGATAAAAATCACATGATCAACTTAACAGATGCTGAAAAGCAATCAACAAAAGTACAACATCCTTTCATGATAAAGACTCCCAATAAAGTTAATATAAAAAGAACTTCCCTCAACATAATGAAGGCCATATCTGACAAGCCCACAGCTAACATCATACTCAATGGTGAAAAGTTGAAAGCTTTTCCTCTAATTGGAGTAACACAAATATGGCCACTCTCACTTCTGTTCAACATAGTACTGGAAGTCCCAGCCAGAGCAATTAGGCAGGAAAAAGAAATAAAAGGCATTCAAGTCAGAAAGCAAGAAGTAAAATTGTCTCTGTTTGCACATGATATGATCTAATATATCTAATATATTATATCTAATATATCTAACATACTTTGCTGGATGCCCACATGAGGAGGAGTGCAATGTAACTGCTACGTGTGCTGCCAGGTTATGTGATAGTAACAGGTACAAGATTTTGCATTATACTAGCTTTTTCTGCACAAGAATAATGTGCCATCGAATGCAGAGATATGACCACTTTCTTAGCAGAAATTTTCAGATGTAGTATTTCTAGTGAAATCGGTAACTTCTTGAGCAGTTGTAGAGTGAAGTGCCCAGTGAGAGCCAATATTGGAATGAGTTTTAGAACTCCAGCTGTAAGAAACAAACAAGTCACTGATCTCAAGCTGCATGAGAAGCCACCTCAGAGGAGGAAATCACAAGGGCAAAAGAATAAGCTGTTATCAAAAACATCCACTGAAAAACAAAGGAAGGATGAGACTAAAAGTGCCAAACAGGAAGCACACCACAAAACATCTTCTCTCAGCAACATGAGACCCAGCATGAGATAGAGGGGAAAAAATCAAGAACCTAAAAATGAAACGGAAAGCAACCCAGCCACTGAGATAACAAGCAGCAGGTAGCAAACAGCTGGAACAGCCAGAGGGAGAAAAGGCAAAAGAGATAACCCCTCTCCAGGAGCTGGAAGATTTAGAATTGAGTCTTTTAAATAGTCCTAGAAATGGGGCTGGCCCCGTGGCTGAGCGGTTGGGTTTGCGCGCTGCACTTCGGTGGCCCAGGGTTTCCCCGGTTCAGATCCTGAGATCCTGGGCGTGGACATGGCACTGCTCATCAAGCCATGTGGAGGTGGCATCCCACATGCCACAACTAGAAGGACCCACAATGAAAAATATACAACTATGTACCATTGGGCTTTGGGGAGAAAAAAGGAAAAATAAAATCTTTAAATAGTCCTAGGAAACAAGTTAGATACTAGAAATAAGTACAAATATATCTTTTTGTTAAACCTGATGGAGACCCTGACATTCTCTGGTCCGACCTTGATGTTCATCTGTAATTTATTCAAAATTCTGAATATTTGGGAAATTTTTAAATGTTTGTTAAATTGACTTTTCCTACCTTTCAAAATAATGTGGAAAGGATGGGAGAGTAAGGTTTTGCTTTGTTTTTAACCAAAGTTTGACAGACTAAAGAGAGATGCCATTATTATCCACTAAGGGACAGGATCTCGTGTACACAAATAAAAACATCTTTTTTTTTTTTTTTTTAAAGATTTTATTTTTTCCTTTTTCTCCCCAAAGCCCCCCGGTACATAGTTGTGTATTCTTCGTTGTGGGTTCTTCTAGTTGTAGCATGTGGGACGCTGCCTCAGCGTGGTCTGATGAGCAGTGCCATGTCCGCGCCCAGGATTCGAACTAACGAAACACTGGGCTGTCTGCAGCGGAGCGCGCGAACTTAACCACTCGGCCACGGGGCCAGCCCCACAAATAAAAACATCTTAAAAAAATTTTAAATGAGGGGAAAACAAAGAGAAGAGAGTGATCAGAAAGGGAGAAAAAGTCTGGTGCTGACTCCTGTACTCTGTAGAATCTCCGGAAAAGTTTATAAACCTGGAAAAAGAAAGAAAAAGGTGATTATGAGTAATATTGTGTGAATACCAGTTTTGGGTTTTTTTTTTTGCAGTGTTTTAATTGAGGTTATGATAATTTACAACATTGTGAAATTTCACTTCATCATTATTATTGGTAGTCGTCTTATATGTGTGTCCCTTCACCCTTTGTGCCCACTCCCCACCCCTCTTCCCCCTGGTAGCCACTAATCTGTTCTCTTTGTCCATGTGTTTGTTTATCTTCCACATATGAGTGGAATCATGCAGTATTTGTCTTTCTCTATCTGGCTTATTTTGCTTGACATAATACCCTCAAGGTCCATCGATGTTGTGAATGAGAGAATTTTGTCATTTTTAATGGCTGAGTTGTATTCCTTTGTATATATGCACCACATCTTCTTTATCCAATCATCAGTCATTGGGCACTTGGGTTGCTTCCACGTGTTGGCTATGGTGAACAATGCTGCAATGAACATAGGGCTGCATAAGTCTCTTTGAATTGCTGATTTCAAGTTCTTTGGATAAATACCCAGCAGAGGGATGGCTGGGTGATATGGTATTTCTATTGTTAATTTTTTGAGAACTCGCCATACTGTTTTCCATAGTGGCTACACCAGTTTGCATTCCCGCTAACAATGTATGAGGGTTCCTTTTGCTCCACAACCTCTCCAACACTTGTTATTTTTTGTCTTGGTTATTATAGCCACTCGAAAAAGTGTAAGGTGGTATCTTAGTGTAGTTTTGATTTGCATTTCCCTGATGATCAGTGATGATGAGCATCTCTTCATGTGTCTATTTGCCATCCTTATATTTCTTTGGAGAAACGTGTATTCATATCCCCTGCTCATTTTTTGGTCGGGTTATTTGATTTTTTGTTGTTGAGTTGTGTGAGTTCTTTATATAGTACGGACATTAACCCTTTGTTGGATATATGACTTGCAAATAATTTTCCCCAGTTGGTGGGTGATCTTTTCATTTCAATCAGTTTAAAAAAAATAGTAAAAACACTGCATTTGAGGCTTTTACAGTCATAGGCTGAAGTAGAAACAGTACGCAATTTCATAGGACTGAGGAAACAGAGAAAAGGCTGAGGAAGAAGTAAAGGGAACCCTTACAAATAGTAAGAAGGATTTGGAACTCTTCCATACTATGTAATTACTTGGACCAAATTTCACCAATTCTTCAAGAAGTAGGGGATACTCAACTGAACTATGAGTGAAAAATTATAAATTGAGGGCCTTGGACATATCACACATTGAGATATAATTTAACAACAAGGAGTCTTCTGTCACCACGGTTTCTACGATGTATCTGGGGATATAGACAAGAAATAGAAGCACTTGGCCTGTGTATGCAGAGAACGTGATCGAATTATACAGGAGGGGCAGTTAAGTCAGCCTTAGGTGGGTCTGAAAACTTTCCTTAAGAATGTGAGATTGAAGGTGAATCCTTAAACCCAAATGATGAGTTGGAGTAGCCATCCAGAGCATGTGTGTATGCCTGGGGAGGAGGGAACTGGCAGAGGTGGGGAGAGCTGCTGTCGGAAGCAATGCAGGCAGGAGGGCAGGACCCTTGGGGGTGACTATCTGAGTAAGCATAGTGATTGATGAGTGGAGATTTCAATGGATGCCTCAATACGAAGAGCCTCACTTAAAATACCAAGGAGTCTAGAACTTGCGAGGACAGTTGACAGCATAAACGATAATAAGCTGGAGAACATCATGATTATTATAGTTCTTCCTAGTTTGTCGATTGTTTTTGTCATAAATGGGTGTTGGATTTTGTTACATGTTTTTTTTCTGCATCTATTCAGATGATCATGTGATTTTCTCCTTCATTCTATTAATATGGTGTAATACAATGATTGATATTTATATGTTGAACCAATCTGTCATTCCCGGGATAAATCCCAAGAATCTATATTTATATATGTTACATGCTTCTCATGGCATATACTTCTTTTCATAAGTTGCTGTATTCGATTTGCTAGTATTTGTTGACGATTTCTATATCTATATTTATAAAGGATATTGATCTGTAGTTTTCTTGTAATATCTTTGTCTAGATAGTACTGACCTCATAGAATAAGTGGTGAAGTACTGTACCTCTCATATTTTGTAAAGTGTTTGTGGGGCCGGGCCCATGGCCAAGTGGGTAAAGTTCCATGTACCCTGCTTCAGTGGACCGGGGTTTGCAGGTTCAGATCCCAGGTGTGGACCTACTCCACTCATCCACTATGCTGTGGAGGCATCCCACATACAAAGTAGAGGAAGATTGGCACTAATGTTAGCTCAGGGCTAATCTTCCTCAAGCAAAAAGAGAGAAGGATTGGCAAGAGATGTTAGCTCAGGGTGAATCTTCCTCACACACACACACACACACACACACACAAATTAAAAGTGTTTGTGAATTACTGGTGTTAATTCTTCCTTAAATGTTTAGCAGGATTCATCAGTGAAGACATTAGGTACTGGGCTTCTCTTTGGGGCCAGTTTTTTAAATTACTAATTGAATCTCCTTACCGAAAGGCTGTAGATATATTCAGATATTATTTCTTCTTGAGTCACTTTCAGTAGTTGGTGTCTTTCTAGGAATTTATCCATTTCATCCAAGTTATCTAGTTTCTTGGCATCCAGTTGTTCTTAGTATTTCCTAAGGTCCTTTTTATTTCTGTAAGATCAGCAGCACTGTACCCTTTTTCATTTCTGATTTTAATAATTTTAGCCTTCTTTCTATTTCATGGTCAGATGAGCTAAATGTCTGTCAATTTTTTTCCAAAGGACAACTTTGAGTTTCACTCATTTGCTTTTCTATTGTCTATTTCACTTGTGTCTGTTCTCATCTCTATTATTTCCGTACTTCCTGTTGCTTTGTTTTCAGTTGCTCTTCTCTTTCTGGTGTCTTAAGATGGAAGGTTACGTTACTGATTTGAGATCTTTCTTCTTTTTAATAAAAGCTTTCACAGCTTTAAATTAGCCTCTAAGCATTATGTCAGCTGCATCTCATACGTTTTGGTATGTTGTGTTTTCATTTTCATTCATCTCAAAGTAGTTTCTCAATTCTCTTGTGATTTCTTCTTTGGTCCACTGGTCACAGTGGTCCCCTCTTATCCACTTACCCATGAGGGATACATTCCAAGACCCCCAGTGGATGCCTGAAACTGTGGATAGTACCAACCCCTATATATACTGTGTTTTCCTATACATACAGACTTATGATAAAGTTTAATTTATAAATTAGGCACAGGAGGAGATTAACAACAATAACTAATAATAAAGTAGAACAATTATAACTATTGTAATAAAAGTTATGTGGATGTGGTCTCTCTCTCGCTCTCTCTCAAAATATCTTATTGAATAGCACTCACTCTTCTTGTAATGATGTGAGATGATGAAATGCCTAAATGTTAAGATGAAGTGAGGTCAATGATGTAGGAATTGTGAGGTAGAATTAGGCTACTATCAACCTTCTGATGATAAGTCAGAAGGACAATGATGGAGCCATGACAATGTTGATGGTCGGATATGAGGAGGAGATGATGTTGATGGTTGGGGATACAACAAAGGGATGATTCATGTCCCATGCGGAATGAAGCAGGATGGTGTGAGATTCCATCGTGCTACTCAAAATGGCACTGCCATTTACAATTTATGAATTGATCATTTCTGGAATTTTCCATTTAATATTTTCAGAGCACGGTTGACCTCGGGTAACTGGAATGTGGAAAGTGAAACTGCAGATAAGGGGGACTGCTGTATTTGGGAGTGTGCCATTTAATTTCCACATATTTGTGAATTTTATAAATTGCCTTTTGATATTGTTTTCTCATTTTGACCCATTGTGGTAGAACACACTTTGTATTATGTCAATCTTTTTAAATTTATTGAGACTTATTTTATGGCTTAGCATATAGTCTATCCTGGATAATATTCCAAGAGCCCTTAGAAGAATGTGTATTTTGCTCTTTTTGGGTGGACACCTATAGAATATTTGTTTTCTATATATCTAATGTCTTTTTTATTCCTGTATTACTGACCTATTTTGTGTTAAATAGATATTTTCTAGTGTACTATTTTAACACCCTTGTCATTTCTTTTACTATATTGTAAATGTTATCTTTTTACATCATTTTAGGGGCTGCCCTTGGGATTAAAATTTACATCTTAATTTATAACAATCTATTTCAGATTCATTCCAACTTAATTTAAATAGTATACAAAACATTACTGTTATATCACTCTGTTCTCTCTTCCCCAGCTTTGTGCTGCTAATATCATATAAATTGCATGTGTATAAGGTACTCTTTATTTCTTCCTGTGGATGTGAGTTACTGTTTAGTGTTCTTTCATTTCAGCCTGAAGGACTCCCTTTAGTATTTCTCGTAAGGTAGATCTGCAAGCAACAAGTTCTTTCAGTTTCTCTTCATCTGGGAATGTTTTAGATTTCTTCATTTTTGAAGAATTTAGGGTTGACAGTCTTTCTTTCAGCACTTTGAATGTATCATCCTATGGACCACTGGCTTCCATGTCTTTTGATGAGAAATCAGCTGTTAATCTTGTTGAGGATCTCTTGTACATAAGTCACTTCTCACTGTTTTCAAGATTCTCTCTTTATCTTTGTCTTTTGATAGTTTGAGGATGCTATGTCCAGGTGTGGGTCTCTTTGGATTTATCCTACTTAAAGTTCATGGAGTTTCTTAGATATGTGAAATTAATGTTTTTCCTCAAATTTTGGAAGTGTGCGGCCATTATTTCTTCAAATACTCTTCCTGCCTCTTTCTCTCTCGTCTCTCTGTGTTCTGCTCTGGGGTTCCCTTTATGTGTATGTCAGTATGTCGATGACGTTCCATGGGTCTCTGATGATCTGCTTATTTTTCTTCGTTCTTTTTTCTCTCTATCCTCAGCAAAAATAGGTAGGTGAGACCCTATCAAGCTAAAAAGCTTCTGCATAGCTTTTTTTCCTGTATAGGCATCATACATTCTTTTTCTTTGCCTGTTCAGTAATATTTTGTTGAATACTGGACATTTTAAGTAACAGAATGTTGCAACTCTGAAAATCACATCCCTCCAAGCCTTTGGTTAACATCCAGTGTTCTGAAAACGTTGATTCTGACCATTTTTGAAAGTATTCCTTGTTTTTGTAAAGCTACAGATTTTTGGAGGTCTTTACTCTGCCATTTCAACTATATCACCTCATAATTATATTTAAGCCCTATAAATAGCATTCTGGTTGCAGCATGAGGGGCAATTAGAGAGCAGCAATCCTTGAAACAAGTTCAGTCCCAGGAAACAGTTGCAACAATCCAGACCAGAAATCATGGTGACCATAAAATGGGGTGGAGATGGGGGTGAGGAGTGAATGCTCTGGATAGATACAAAGCCATTATAATCCACAATTTGTGTTTTTTATGGGAGGGATAAATCAAGGTTCCTGGTTCGGGCACCGTGATGGAGTGTGGCACCATTTCCAAGGTGGTAAACCCAGGGAGGAAAGAGATGCATGGCCCGCAGAGCCAATAGTGGTACCTACAAGACACACTCAGAAGAAACACCAGAGGAGTTTGGTGGATGCTCCAGTACCAAGTGGACCTGGAGGCTGACAACCTGAGACTTGACGACCATTAAGATGGAGAATCATGCCTGGTAATCAGTGGTGCCTTGTAGGCAGTACCCAGCAGAGAAGGATCCATATCAGGAAAAGCATGGTAAATACCACATAGCAGGTGAAAGAAATTTTCAGGAGCTAACATAATTCATCCTCTGGGGAACCTCAGAAATATATCCAAGGAAAACAAGAACTTGTTGGGGGTCTGGAGTGCTGCAATAGCAGGTGGAGTGAAAGCTAAGAAAACATTCATGACTATGTCCAAATGACCTCACTGTAAACTTCAGGTTACTGCAGCCTTATGAAAGACAACGGACAAATTACTTCCTTGGCCCAGGCTTGACCCCTTTAAACTAGCCTACACACTGTCCCATAACCTAGGGGTCAGGAAACACAGGGCTGCCACACTACCACCCACCAACATATGTGAGGACAGCATTAAGGGGAAAGCAAGAAACAGGAAAGGTTTGTAGCTGAAGAGAGAAATGCGTCATGTTGCTCACAGCTAGACTTTACACCCACAGTCAAATGAGTCCATCCTGTGTCTGTTCTCAGAGATCAATGCAATTGTTAAAGCCACGGACGTTTCTTTCTTTCTGTTTTTATAGATTGGCCCTGACCTAACATCTGTTGCCAATCTTCCTTTCTTTTCTTCTCTGAAGCCCCCCAGTACATAGTTGTATATTCTAGCTGTAGGTCCTTCTAGTTCTGCTATGTGGGACACCACCTCAGCATGGCTTGATGGTTGGAGCTAGGTTGGAGCCCAGGATCTGAACTGATGAACCTCGGGCCACAGAAGTGGAGGCCGTGAACTCAACCACTGGGCCCCAGGGCCAGCCCCCAGACGTTTCTTGTTAGCATCTCATTGTCTCTCATGGGAAAATTGGGGGTGAGACATGCTGATGCCTTAGTCTGTTAGGGAGGATAACACTATGCCCACGGGAGTGGCTGGACCAATGGGTCCATGACACAAACCATCGTAATGATGGGACAGGAAGATGAGGACTTTTTCAGATTTTCTGTCTTTTTGTAATCAGAAAACTTTTTTTCTTTGACTCTTTAAGCTAAATTCACCACAAAAGCCATACTCTTCAGGGCCGGCCCCGTGGTCCAGTGATTAAGTCCGGCGTGCTCCACTTTGGCAGCCCAGGTTTGCAGGTTCTGATCTCTGGTGCAGATCTAGACCACTTGTCAAGCCATGCTGTGGCACTGACCCACATACAAAATAGAGCAAGACTGGCACAGATGTTAGCTCAGGGCTAATCTTCCTTAAGCAAAAAAAAAGGGGGGAAGACTGGCAACAGATGTCAGCTCAGAGCAAATCTTTCTCACCAGAGGGGGAAAAATAAGCCATATTCTTCACTATGTCTTTCTCAGTGCAAAAACAGAATGAAGTGGACATGAAAGAAGTTGCTATGAGGAAGGGAAGGCTGTGCAGGGTGAGTCTGGGGGTGCTGGATGACCCAAGGTGAAAAATAAGCACACGCTTACTGCATTAGCAAGATAGACACACTGTGAAAAAAGGGAAAACGACTTCCCTAGGAGTTACCTCTCCTGCTCTCTGATCCAAAGAGATTTGGACCATCTGGACATCTTGCAATATATCACATTGATCCATTGCATCAAGGTCTTGCAACCTCGGCACTATTGACATATTGGGCCAGACAATTCTTTAGGGGGCTGTCCTGTGCATTGTAGGATGTTTAGCAGCATCCCTGGCCTCTACCTACCACATGCCAGTGGTACCCACCTCCCTGTTGTGATAACCAAAATGTCTCTAGATATTGTTAATGTCCCTTGTGGGGGAAAATCATTCCCAATTGAGAACCACATCACATCAATGATATCACATTGAACAGGCAGGATGAGCAATAGATGGCCAGCATGCTAGTGGCCTTGGCAAGATACATATGCTTGAGAGAGAGGAGGATAAATTCTGGACTGCCAGCTCAAAGGGGGGATCCTCGGTGAGAGTGCGGTGCCACCTTCTAGAATGCCCTAGACACAGTGCATCGGTGATCTCCAACAAGAAGAATACACAGGCTTGAGAACCAGAGAGATAAAAGAAGCAGGAGAAGCCACACTTAACATTATTCCCAGTTACCCACCGGAGAGGGCTTTGTCTTTCTTGTCCCTGGGCTCTGCAGGGTTAGATTTCCCATCTGCAGCAAAAGTCCCACTGAACCATGACCTATGGCTGCCACCTGAACACTGTAGACTCCTTGTGCCCAGAAACCAGCAGCCAAGAACAGCAGACTCACCTTGGCATCATTAATTGACCCTGATGAGCAGAAGAAAAGGCTGCTGTTCACAATGGGGACATGGTAGAACCTGTGGAACTCCACTCGGGTGCCTCTGGGTACTCCTTGCCCAACTGAAACTATGAATGGGGGAGTACCACAACCCCAGCCTAAGAAGAGTACGGTTATTCAGGGTCCGAGATCCCTCAGGAATGAGGGTTTGAGTTGCACAAAAGGTAAGCACTGACACAAACAGATGAAATCTGAAGGTGAGGGGAATTGAGAATGGGTAATGGAGGAGGAAGACAGTGAGCCCTAGCTGCAGCCGGGACTGAGGACAGCAACAATGGCTGCAGTCCATCCCAGAAATCTTCCACTTTTAGCTGCCTCTCAGGAAGAGAGTCCTAGGGGAACCCTGAAGGAACAGATCTCTAAACATTTATGGGGAAGTGGATCCGCGTGGAGCATGCCAACCAGCCGTGGAAGCCATGAAGGTGCATCACTCTTGAAGGTTCTCCCTCCAAGAAGAAAACTTACTCAACTAATACTTGACAAGGGTGCCAATAACACACAATGGGGAAGAATAGTTTCCTCAATAAACGGTTTTGGGAAAACTGGATACCCGCATGCGAAAGAATGAAATTGGATTCGTATCTTAGGCTACACAAAAATTAATTGTAAATTCATTAAAGATTTAAATGTAAAACCTGAAACTGTAAAACTACCATAAGAAAATGCTGGGAAAACACTCCCTGACATCGGTCTTGGCAATGACTTTTTTCGTTATGACACCAAAAGCATAGGCAGCAAAAGCAAAAACAGACAAGTGAGATAACGACAAATTAAACAGCTTCTGCACAGCAAAAGAAACCATCAACAAAATGAAAAGGCAACCTATGGAATGGGAGAAAATATTTGCAAATGATATATCTGATAAGGGGTTAATATCTGCAATTGATAGGGAACTCATACAACTCAATAGTAAAAATAGTAAATCATCATAATAATAATTTGATTAAAATGTGGGCAAAGGACCTGAAAAGATATTTTTCCAAAGAAGACATACAAATAGCCAACAGGTACATGAAAAGGTGCTCGGTCACTAATCATCAGGGAAATGCAAATCAAAACCACAATGAGGTATCACCTCACACCCATCAGAATGACCATTATCAAAAAGACAAGAAATAATGTGTTGGCGAGGATGTGGAAAAAGGGGAACCCTTGTGTACTGTTAGTGGGAACGTAAATTGGTGCAGCCACTATGGAAGACTGTGTGGAAGTTCCTCAAGAAATTAAAAATAGCACTACCATATCATCCAATTCCCCTTCTGGATCTTTCCAGAGCAAATGAAATCAGGATCTTGAAGGATATCTATACCCCCATATTCACTGCAACATTCTTATTCAGTGTCTCAGTTTTGCTAACGCACTAAGCATGTGCTTATTTTTCACCTTGGGTCATCCAGCACCCCCAGGCTCACCCTGCACACCCTTCCCTTCCTCATAGCAACTTCTTTCACTTCCACTTCATTCTGCAGCTCTTCACTGCCCATTGGTCTTCATGATAGCCAAAATATGGGCACAACCTAGGTATCTGTCAATAGATGATTGGATAAAGAAGATGTGGTTAAGTTCACGGCCTCCACTTCTGTGGCCCGAGGTTCATCAGTTCGCATCCTGGGCTCCGACCTAGTTCCAATCATCAAGCCATGCTGAGGTGGTGTCCCACATAGCAGAACTAGAAGAATTCATGCTTTTCTCTTTAAAACCTAGAAAACTCTCTGAGTGATGCTTTTGAATAGTTCCTCTCCTGCATTCTCTCTAACATTTCCTTCTCAAATTTTGATCAGACGTACCTTAGACCTTTTCATTCCAGCTTCCTCATCTCCTAACCCCATTTGTATTTTTCATCTTTCTTCTGTTTATTTCTACCTGCTGCATTCTGGTTAAATTCTTTATAATTATTTGCCAAGTTCACTAATTTCTCCCTCAGTTATGTATAATCTGCTTTTAACCATTCTATTTTAAATTCCAATTTTAAATTGCTAGATTTTATATCTGCTTCTTTTTCAAATCCTCCTTTTCCTTTTTGATACTCTCTTTTTCCTAAGTCATACCACTGATGATCTATTTTATTTCTTTAAACTTACTACATTATTTATTTTATTTTCTGCTGGAAATAATACAAAATTTTGAAGTCTTTGCAGGTTTTTTGCTACTGATTTTCACTAGTGATATCTTATTTATTTTTATTTTAAAGTATTTTATCATTTCTCTTTCTTTTTTTTTTTTTGAGGAAGATTAGCCCTAAGCTAACATCTGCTGCCAATCCTCCTCATTTTTCTGAGGAAGATTGGCTCTGAGCTAACATCCGTCCCCACTTTCCTCTACTTTATATGTGGGACGCCTACCACAGCATGGCTTGCCAAGCAGTGCCATGTCCGCACCCGGGATCCGAACCAGTGAACCCTGGGCTGCCTAAGCGGAAGGTGGGCAGTTAACTGCTGTGCTACGGGACCAGCCTCATATTTTACAACTTTTAAATGTACAGTTCAGTGGCATTAACAAAGTATCATTCACTTTGTTGTGCAACCATCACCACCATCTGTCTCCAGAACTTTTTCATCTTCCCAAACTGAAACTCTGTCCCCATTGGACATTAACTCCCCATTTTCCTCTCTCTCCAGCCTCTGGGAACCACCATTCTGCTTTCTGTCTCTGTGAATTTGACAACTCTAGTGGCCTCATATAAATGGAATCATACAATATGTATTGTTTTTTGTCTAGCTTAAGATCTTCAAGGTTTGCCTATGTTGCAGTGTGTATCAGAATTTCCTTCCTTTTAAGGATGAATAATATTCCGTGGAATGCATATAGCACATTTTGCTCATTCGTTCTGTGTCGATGGACAATTTGGGTAATATAGATTTTGAAGTCAGCAATGAATTGTGAACAAACCCTCCTGTCTTGTACATACAAGAATGATATTAGAGACAGTTGAGAGGATGGCTTCTAAATATTTGTTGGATGAATCAGTAAATGGCGTGAATTGTTTTTTCCAGCTGTGCATGGAGTTTGAGCCATTTCGACTCAGTTTGCATCGTGATCAATGGGGCCTATTTGGGTGGTAATTGAGTAGGGCAGCGGTTCTCAGTGTGGGATTGGAGGAACATTCCCACTAGGAGATATACCAGAATCGTCTGGAGGCTTTGACAAGTTATCCCACCATTTTTGGTTGAGACATGGGGTGAGGAAAGTAGTTTTTGAGAACCAATGAGCTAGTGTTAGTATGAATCTCGTAAGCAGATGGCCCCCAGCATTCGTTCCCCCTTTTCTGGGAACAGCCCTGGAGTTCCATTTGGGGATCCACTTCTCTCTCATTGTCCAGCTGTGTGTTCGTGGTGGCGCTTTAATCTCAGTTCCAGGGATAAAGCACGTGACCCAATCTTAGATCAAACAGCAGATTGTTTCCCTCAGACCAGGGTGGTTGTTTCAGGAGTGGGCACATGGCCCAAGCCGGTCACATGAGAATACATCTTAGGGCTACCAGAAGAGGCTCTTGCTTTTTACGCTGAACTTGAACCTGGAAGGATGTAAAGCTGGAGCTGCAGCAGCCATATTGCCCCATGAGAGGTCCTCCTGGAGCCGCCAGAGACACACCAGGAGCCTGAGAAGGAAGAAAGCTTGTGGAAGTCAGAGCCGAGAGATGGGAAAAACCACTGCTTATGATATTGCTCGAGCTCTGACTGCAGCAGTGCCTGAAGCCAGATTCAGTCTTGACCGTTTGGGTGTGTGACCAATAATCTTTTCCTTAAGTCACTTGCGTTGAAAGACTTTTAGTTAATAGTCTGAAAGACTGCGAATCCAGTAACTGGCATTGAACTTGGTTGCCCAGGAATCTCTAGGTCCCAGATCCTAGAGTGCTGCACTCGAAGTGTCCTGAGCTGGGGGCTACTTCTAAGAATGAAACCAGGTGTGTTGCTCCATTGCTGTTATGCGGTGGGATACACATCACAGTTCTGGGAAAAATCACCTGTGCACCAACGCGACTCCACACTGTGCTATCACCATTCTCCAGATTTACCACTCCCTTGTCAGCAAATTTGGGTTATGAAACAGATGTGTAGCAGAAGAGATTGCGTATAATCTTTGCAATGCATGCAAATATACAGACGCATATACATAAATATATGCATATTATTTACATATGCGTAGGATCGTTTTGGAAGGAAACACCAAGACTTGGCCACCTCAAGGTGAGGAAACTGAGCATCTAGGAGATGAGGTAGGAGTGAGACTTTTCATTGTGTACCCTTCGCATATTTTGAATATTCCCTAATCAAAAAAGTAATTTAAATTAAATCATTAAAGAACTTTTAAAAAATTAAAGAAAGGCCTCCCCTGGATCCTCTCTGTCCTCTCTCAGCCAGCATCTATGTGGCTTCATCACTAAACCATCTGCTTTTGTCACTTTACTTCTTTTTTTTTTTTTTAAAGATTTTATTTTTTCCTTTTTCTCCCCAAAGCCCCCCGGTACACAGTTGTGTATTCTTCATTGTGGGTTCTTCTAGTTGTGGCATGTGGGACGCTGCCTCAGCGTGGTTTGATGAGCAGTGCCATGTCCACGCCCAGGATTCGAACTAACGAAACACTGGGCCGCCTGCAGCGGAGCGCGCGAACTTAACCACTCGGCCACGGGGCCAGCCCCCTGTCACTTTACTTCTTGAAAGCGAGACCACGTGACATCCTCGGGTCCGTGGAATGACCCCACCTGCACGGAGAACCCAGGGTGCAGTGTGGCCCGAGGCAGAGAGCACAAAAGCTCACAAACCTGGAAGAGCCATCCTCCAAAGTGACTGAGCCGTCTCTCTGGGGAGAGCTGAGATTCCCAGCAGGGCCGTGACACTGCAGAGCAAAGGCCCCTTTTGCAGACATTTTGGGAGTTGGGAGTCCCTGCCTGACAGACAGGGGCCCCTAATCAGACTCCTGGGTAGGCGGTGGCCTGGGGAAAGTCTGCACATGGGCAGAGGCAGCCCGCACAGACTGCCTCCTCCTTCCTTTGTAAGAATGAACAGAGAGCCAAGGACGACCAGGTACGTGAGGGAAGCACAAGGCTCACTGAGCTGACAGAAAAACAGACCCTAAGAGGGACAGAGGGAAATGAAGAGCATCCAAATAGCACCTTGAGCAAGATGAAGACAGTGGGACCACATCGCATCTATCAGCAATAAGAACACACTAGGTGCAGAGACCATCAGGGGCAAGAGTTACTTGGAGATTAAAAATATAGTTGCTGAAGTTAAAAAAAGTCCAAGAAAAATCTAGAACATAAAAGAATGAAAAGAGAAAGAGGCCTGAAATATGAAAGACAAGATAAGAGTGAAAGAGGACAATCCCCATGGCCACGGTTTTGCTAGGGAAATCTCCTCCAGCGAGAGCGTCTGAAAGAGAGGACAGAGAAAGGGCTAGGGAGGAAAGGTCAATAAGAAGAAAATCACACAGAGTTAAGGAAGGACTTTAATTTGCAGCATGAAAAAGCCCACTTAGTGGGAAGCACAAGAAATAGGAAAAAATATACTGTTTCACACTCCGACCCATCTTCATGAAATTTCAGTCCCGGGGGTCTAGTGGTTAAGATTTGGTGCTCTCGCTGCCGAGGCCCAGGTTCATTTTCCCGCCAGGGAACCACATCACTCGTCTGTCATTGTCACACTGTGGTGGCTGTGTGTTGCTGTGATGCTGAAAGCTGTGCCACTGGTATTTCAAATACCATCAGGGTCACCCATGGTGGGCAGGTTTCAGCAGAGCTTCCGGGCTAGACAGACTAGGAAGAAGGACCTGGTCACCCACTTCTGACAAAACTGGCCACGCAAACCCTCTGAAATAGCACTGGGAGGTGAGATGATGATGCAAAGACCAGGCAGGGTTCTAGACGGGGAATGGACTTGGTGGCACTGACAACTAACAAAAAGTCTAAGGAGAAGATTCCAGACCTTAAACAACAAACAACACAGTAACAAACGTATAGGCCCTCACAGAGGTATAGGCATCAGATTGGCATCAGACCTAATGTAAGCTGGGGGACAGATGGAGCAATGTCAGAATTTTGAGAGAAAACGGTTTTGGACTGGGATTTTTAAATGCAGTCAATCCAGCTATTGAACGAAGGGGCAGAAAAAAAGAATTTTTTCACACTGTAAGAAATTCAGAAAGTTTGCTCTCATAGACCTTTTTTTATCATAGATATTTGATGATCTACTCTGGAAAAACAAGGGAGAAAGCCAGCCAGAGGAGCGACGGGATCCAGCAGTGGCCCTGACCCGGAAGAAGGAGGAGTAGAGGTGGCGGCAGGTGGGAGGCATGGGAATGAGGAGGGAGGGCGGGCAGAGATGCCCTCCTCTTCCGTGGGAGAGGCTGGAAATAGTCACCACTGTTGGTGGGACAGGAAAGACAGGTATACATTGGTAGAGAGGGCATCACTGGCTGAAAATAGGTAAAAATTGCAAAGAAAACTCGAAAGTAACCTAGAAATGATATATACTTACTAGAATTATGCATAAATAAGTCCCAAAACCACGTTGTTCTAGTGTGCACCAACACTGTGGATACCTGAATGGAAACATTCAATTTTGATTAATCTTTTTGGGACAATTTTAACAAACGTCATTTGCTTTTGCTGCTTAGCATCCGTTCCCGCTCTTTCTGGGAACAAGCCTCTGCTTTTCCTCTGGAAACAGTCCCCCACTTCCAGTCCCTGTGCTGTAAGTGACCTAACTTCACCCCCTCTCACCCGAGGGGATCTGGGGTGAGCACCTGATCCAGGCCAATCGGTGCATCCTGTCACCGTGGCCACAGTGATGGATTTGGGGGTGGGCTTGTGATCTGAGGCTGTCCCACAAGACTCAGTCCTGGAGTTATTGTTGGAATGGTTGGAGAAAGAATTGCCTTTTCTTCCTGGATGGCTAGCTTAGACTAAGAAACTGACCAACTGTTTTCCAAAGTGATTGCACCATTTTATATCCCAACCAGTTCCTCCACATCCTTGCCAGCACTTAGTGCGGCCAGTCTATTTAATTTTAGCCATCCTAATAGTCCTTTTTAATGGCTGCACAATATTCCCATGATATCCCTACTGATGAGCTTTTGCCTCACTTCCTGTGTTTCTGCCTCTAGAAACAACGGAATCCGACTCTGTATGCTCCCGGAAATTGCTTCTTTTGTTCAACATAATGTATGTGGTGTTTATCCACGTTGACGCAGGTAACTGTGTTTTGTTCGTTTTTACTGCTGCATATTATTCCCTTGTATGGGTATTCTACGATTTGTTTATCCAATCTACTGTTGATGGATATTTGGGTTGTTCCTAGCTTTTACCATTATGAGGTTTCTTATAAAAATATCTTCATACATTCCTGTAAGAGTTTCTTTAGAGCAATGGTCTTCAAAGTTTTTTGCTTGTGTATTCTCTAAAAGAATTTTTAAAATCTAGGTGCTGTCTTGAGCATTTTAAACTGAACTTCTAAAATTTTTTTCCTTGTGAATGCTTGCAAAGAATGCAATTTCTGGCACATTGTAGTTTTAACATTTGAAAATAAAATTGCTATCTCTTTAAAAATATTATAAATAACATAGAAATTGAATACCGATCATAAGCTATTTAAAAAATACATGAACAGGGTCTTTTCTAATAGAAACTTTACAGGTTTTTTTTCTCCTTGACTGTCCATTTACCTCCTTCACAGCATTGTATCTTATCGTAATGGATTTTTATGTTGGAAAATCTTTTGTTTTAATCAGTGTAGGCACGGAGAAACCTCATTCACATAAATAAATAGGAATGGAGACAATTTTGTTACAGCAGTGACACTCAATTCTTTGAACTCTTTCCAAGATAAATGCCAAAACACACATAGTGATCTAACATTAATTTTTAATTGTCTATTAATGGATATATCTGTCTTCCTTTTTGTTGAAAACAAAACAGTGTAAACTGCTTGCCTTGCAAAAGGATTTATTAGCCAGTCATTAGGGACATTAGATTTCAAAATATCTGGGAAACACACCAAAAAGCCTTTACCAAGACCTATCAAATCACGATACCGTATTTCTTACTCCTTCACTGAGAGGCTGAAAGGTATCCTCTTTAACCCAATATATCTAAAACATTTGGAAAGAATTGAAATATTGCACATTTTGATAAACCTTTGTCAATATATTTTGAAAACTTTTTAAATGGAAAATTCTATATATGGAGAAGTTGGAAAAAATAGTGCACAGAACCCAATGTATCCATCATTATGTGTCAACCGTTGTCAATTGTGGGCAATCTCGTTTCATCTAAACCCCTATCCCTTCCTCTCCTGATTCTTTGAAAGCCAGTCCTCGATGTCATATCATTTCATCTGTACACATTTCAGCAAATAACTCTAAAGCAGTAGGATTCTCCCTTTTATTAATATCACATCTGAAAAACAAATATTTAATATTAAATATCCAGGCAGTTTTTGCAGTTTCCTGTCATAATTCTTTTTACATTTTACTTGAATATGGATCCACATCAGGTTCATACATTGCAGCTTGTAAATGGTGCGTCCACTTCCTTCTGGAGGCGTATGGTGGCTGGTTGCATCTCTTTAGTGATACCTAGCAATCGTTTAGGATCACTGCTTAGATCCATTCATTTATTGCAGTTATAAAATGCTGATACTTTAATTTTATCATTCCCTCTGTGTTTATTAGCTGGACTATCTGTATAAAAAGAAAGCTTTGGCCATTGAGATGGGGGCCAGCCCAGTGGCGTAGTTGTTAAGTTCACACCCTCTGCTTCAGTGGCCTGGGGTTCACAGGTTTGGATCCTGGGCTCGGACCTACACACCACTCATCAAGCCAGGCTGTGGTTGCATCCCACATATGAAAAAAGAAAAATAGAGGGAGATTGCCACAGATGTTGGCTCAGGACCAATCTTCCTCACAAAGATATATATCTATATCTATATCTATATCTGTATCTGTATCTATATCTGTATCTATATCTATATCTATATCTAAAGAAAACTTTGGCCATTGGGAGCTCTTTCAGGTTGCCTCTTGTCTCCTTTTGATGTGCTGCCAACCCCCAACCCCTTAA